>NW_027468881.1:23092845-23387845 GCF_046254945.1 Alosa pseudoharengus
TGTTCTGTAAGCAAGCATGCTTGGAACCCTTCTCTCCAAGATCTTTGTTTACAATAATCAATGGGGTCGAGCAAGTCTTCACACAGCTGGTTAATAATTGAATAGACTTTTAAAAGCACATACCCGACAGGACTACAAAGAACAACCCCTTTGATCAAATATGAATGATCAAATAAGAATGTTGGCACACAGGATGACATTTTTTCATTTTTCCTAATTTGTTGTCTTGTAGCCTACTAAATATATATTTGGCATTTTCTTAATAACAGGACAGATAACAATGTAGTATAAATGATAATGATAACATTGCACATGCAAGCATACATGCTGAGAGTCCAGCCAATGTGAAAACCAAACATATATAAAGCAGAATATTGCAGGGCTAATTGTGGACTGATGGTTTGAGACAGGAAATCAGAGCAGCCATTTTGGGCAGTCCAAATCTGTATTACACATGCTGACTCAGTCAGAGAGCCCTACAGGCTGGGTAGAACAGAAGCATGCCTGTGATTCATCTAGCACTGCAACACTCAAACATACAGTACACACACACACACACACACACACACATACACACACACACACACACACACGCTCACACATATATACACACATACACTTGCATACATATACACATGTATACAAAACAAATGCATGTGTACATGCATAAATGCAATGCAAATATGCACAATGCATTTACATGCACAACAACAGACATACAAAAAATGAATTTGTGAAGATACATGTCTATGCACATGTGCAGATGAACACCCACATTCACTTGCAAAACCATAAACTCACACAAATGAATATAAGCAAATGCAATCTCTCTATCTGCATAATCACTTAGCTGTATGTCTGAAATGGCACATTATCCCATCCCACACACACACACACACACACAAATCCCAACCAGCCCCCTGAAGCAGTTCTGGTCATGCTCGAAACCCAAACACATAACACTTCCCTGGCGTCCTGGGGCCTCTGTGTTGCACTTCATTACCTTTCCCAGTGCCGAGCCGCATCCGGCGTTACTCACCCACTCACACTGTCCTTCACATTCGCCTCAGAGTGCAAAGACATTTTCACTTGCAATTTTCACCTCACAAAATATATCCAAAAAGAGGACGCAAAACTGGGAATCAGGGATTTGGGAAGTTCTGGATGCTCTTTAAGTATTTGTTTGCTCAAAATTTTTACTAAAGTAACGTAGAAGCAAAATACAAGCTAATGTATTACACTGGCTTCTATGGAACCCGTGCATTGTCCAAAATCACACGTCACAAGCCCTACTTGGTTGTTTAATCATGAACAATATTCCTCTCCCAACACTGATAAATTGGGGCGTTTTAGCACCTTTCTGTTCGGCCAGTCTTAAATCATCTTGCCAAAATTCTTGATGGTCACATTTGGTCTATATATGCGGGGGAGGAGGCCCATTCCTCCAGGCTTTGGGTGGTAAACCGGTGAAACTGTGGGACACACGGTGCCCTACCCTCCTCTCCCATTTTTGCAGGTTGTCAGACACCTCAGAGTTCCACCGAGAACAGCAGGATGAAACACTGCATGGAGGAGGCTCTATAGCAACTGGGCTACACTGGTACCATCAAGGTCACATCTCAGCGTTCAGGCCCCAAGTTCAAAGAGCTACACCTGCTCCCCACGGCAGTCTCCCTGTCACAGGCATCTTCTCAAACGGGAGAATGTTTCCCAAAGTTGATATAGACAGGATAGGTGTCATAAAAGTGGGTAGCATCAGTGTCATGTACACTGAGATCACTATGCTGTTTCCTTCCATTTCAATTCAGTTGCTTTGACTACTGACTCAACCTGTCAAAAAACTCTGGATGTGATCATACTTCACTGGTGACACCTTATGATATAAAATAGATCTTAAAATGTAACTGTTCCCGTAAAGGAACAAGTCTATTCATTTTATAAATGAAGCGGTAATGCAGAAAACCGGATTTATTTATTTTTTGTCAGAGCAGAATAAGTAACGGTTAGTGCTAATCTATAATGAGCATTGAAGTAAATACATATTGCCTCCAAAGTGCAATCAGATATTGTGTGATGGCTTGGCAACTCGTGCTTTATAACTCTGCCACTCTCATCCTCACACACAGAGCGTGTTGTCACAAATTTGATAACATATGATATCACCGAGCAACCTGGCAGGTGTGGGAATGATAAATTATGAGCTGGTATCTGGCCTGACCTGATTTAAAAACTTCATCTCACATTAACATGGGAAATACGGCTAGGCGAGCATGTTATAACGAGCATAAATGACAAGCATGTACATAAACAGTGTCAGGGCAAATAATGACAGGGGCATAACAAAATAATGGGTGATCTGATTAGATCAGAGGGCCTCATCCATCATAATTGTCTTGAGGATTTGAGCTTATTTAGCCATTAATTTGCTTGGAATACTTCCTTTCTGCTGCACTGAGTTGATACCAAGATAATTGACAACTGTTTTCCCTTATCTAATTTTACTCTATTGAGCTGCATGAAAGGATAATATTTATCAGGGTCATGGTCTACTCTCCCACTCATGGATACCTGCACCTACCAAATCTGCAAATAGAGCAGTGGCTCTACTGAACACAATCAACAATTATCATATCAAGTTAGTCAATGACTGTCATAATAATCAGTTATTATAGCACCTCTCATCATTATTACAATCTATTCTAAGCATGACTGCCAAAGCCATGTTGTTCACCTGCAACCTTACGGTATGCCATACTAGGCATAACTATTGTTCTAGTTGCTAGTGCTATTCTGATTGCTCCACAATTGGGGTTCAGGTCCTTCTTTGGGAAAAGAATAAGCAATCTTCAACGTCTATCTTTGGAATACCAATCATCAAATGTGTTAGCATCAATATTCAGCCACTCTGTGTGCACATTCTTCTAGTTTCCTATTACGCTATTAAATACAATCAAATGGAGTAGCACATGAAGAGAAAGGTTAGCAGCTGTGTTTTCATTTTCATCATGCCGGCATAGCCTACCCACCCACACTTCACTGTGTATCAAATAAAAAGGGAATGCCGAAATCATTACTGCCTGAAGCAACACCTTTGTAGTTTCTCACACTATTCTTGTCCAAAGACAATTTGGCCAAAATAGTAGTATGTATGTTGTTTAAGACTGGGCTAGTTTAGTGGAAAAACAGTAACATGTTATGCAAATGTTATACTGTTTACTGTTTATTTACTGTCTATATTCCCTTTTGAATGTTTTCGTAGAATGCAAAGTGAACCAGATTAACCCAATCCCTGTTAAAATATTATAGGGCCTATAATATGTCTTTACAGGGATTGGGATAATCTGGTAGGCATTGCACAAATAATTTGATAAAAAGATACATAGAAGAGCCCAATATATTATAATGTAAATGTTTTGATGTTGTCACTATCGTTATGAATGTATAGCACGAACATACTGTCGCCATCTCCATAACTGTGAGCCACACTAAGCATCTTCCATACAGGGGAGGTAGTGAGTGCTGTCACAAAAACACAAAAAACGGACAAAAAAGAGATTCAACTAGGCCATCTTTGTTTCACCATAAAACATGAACATGCTTCATAAATACATGCCGTTTTGAAGGGAGTGCTAGGGCATGCAACTATGTGTGTGTAATCACATTAAGAACATTTCAGCCTATTGGTTTTAAGTGCATGAACTATGAAATGTGAAGACAGAGAATTATTTACCACCCACATGACCCTACAGAGAACATAAATTGTACAAACTACGTCAGCAAAAACAAAAAGCTCAGCAGTGAGCTCACCTCAGTCCAGATCTCTAGTAATAATACAGTGCCCCTCCCCCACTCGGTCTAGTTGACTACCATCACGGATCAAAGGGGAAAGTGTGCACAGACTGATTTAAATGCAGCGTCACGATGATTTACCATTTAAAAAAAATAACAATAAATAATCAAAGGGAGACACATTTTTCACCTGAATCTGGATGTGTTGCTATTTGCATGCAGAACAGGCATTTACTGGC
The DNA here is from genome assembly GCF_046254945.1 of Alosa pseudoharengus. Lineage (NCBI taxonomy): Eukaryota > Metazoa > Chordata > Actinopteri > Clupeiformes > Clupeidae > Alosa > Alosa pseudoharengus. Next base: position 23,096,874 of record NW_027468881.1, read on the forward strand.
ATGTTATTACAGTGGACATAGACTTTGGGAAGACTGTGTTGTTTTATCATCTGCAAAGTCCTGAGGCCTGTGCATTCAAGAAAGAAACTCAAATTATCCAGGGAATGTAGCCTGTTCCAGAAATACCCTTGGCTGAGGTTATTTTCCATCAGGCCCAACACTATCAGTCAGATCAAAGAAGCCAACTTATCTTCTTTGAATTAGCCATACAGGCTCTGTGAGGATTCAATGTACAATACAAAAATCTACTTCTGGAACAAGGTCACCTTGGTTACAACCCTGAATACTGTCACATCCAAAGACAGATGACTGACACGTCCCTCTTCAAAACCCAAAGGTACTAATTTAACAGACCCTTGAATCAGTTCTCCTATTTTGTCTACTAATCAGTTCTGCAGTAGTAAACTGGCTGCCAATATAGCACATACTACTCTAATGAGCCTGTGTTGCTAAGTCATGAAGCAAACAAAAGATTAATAAACTATCACGCGAACACGATCCAAGAGTATCAGAGATGGCATCTATTCTTGTAATACTACAGAGAATTCACCAATCAATAGTCTCCAGTGAAGACTTTGAATGCAGACTCCATTTCAATACAGCACCTCTCAGCAGACAAAATAAAAGGCATGTCAGAGGGCAGTTTAATAAAAAGCGAAACACAACAGCCTCCGATTGCACGCAACAATTAGATCAAACCCATCTCTTCCCCTCACAGCAACCATCTTTCAAACCACCACCACACTGCTGACAAAGACCCATTCCGACTGAAGCGAGGATGGCTAAACTAGGGTTCAGCACCCTGGACAGCTACTTCATATACTGGAAACTGAAAAGCTCCAAAACTGCACACCAAAACAGAAGTGCATGCCTTCTGAGAAGACTTACAATAAAAGGGCACGCTTACATAGTTTTCTACTATCTTACAAGATCGATTCAGATCTAAATGGATATTTAAACTGACTGACATCGAGGAACATATGCATTGATAATAAATAAATATGTATCATATTTAATATAAGCTACCTCAGAATTACACTCCTTCTGTTATGGTATTGGAAGAGGGTATTTTCCTTTCAGCTACTTATTTTATTGATTTGCAATAGCACCTAAACAGAAACATGCTTGAAATGTCTTATCATCAATGTTTTCTTGTTGTGCAAGCCTATCTACAAATGTCCCTCTTCAAAATAGAGCGTGACTTCTCTGCCTTACCAAAACAATGCTTTTAATAGACTATTTATGAACCACGTCTATCAAATAGCCTATAATAACAGGAGCATAATATATTTTCTTCATAATAAGGTCTCTGAATGCTATACAGGGCAATGGAATGCGTTGACAGCCATGTGTTTTATGACTACCTATTACATAACGGAAAAAAACGGAAAGCCCTCATTGGTATTCAAGTCATCGTGTTTGGTTGCTGCTCGTAGCAAAATGGAAGATTTCACTCTCTTAACCATTCATTCAATGTTTAGGCTTATTTAATCGCCAAAGCCAGTTTTTAATTATCTAGCCAAGGGCATCAAATGGCAACCCTAACCTTGGGCTCTCGTTTACTTGAAGAGGACACGAATCGTAAACATCCTGTAGTCTTGTAGGCTGCAAACAAGCAGGGAGATACTGAGAACCTTGACTTAATATTCTTAACTCTTTTATCACACAATTATCCCGATGCTTTTACTTCAGCATTTCCCCTACTACTTCAGCGAGAATACAACTTAAATGAGCGCGTAGTATTTCATATAAATTATGCAATAGCTATACAGAGAAAATGACACTTAGCATTTGAAAGTCCATACGCAATGATAAACATTAATGCAATCGTGAGCAACTGCTACTTGCATACATCATAAAGCAGAACGAAATCAGATCATATAGGCTATTTCAAAGGGTGACCAGAGATCATACATTTAGACACTGTGATCAGCTAAGAAAACACTTAGCTATTTGCTTTTGGTGCACTGAATCTGACGCTGCAATGAAATAACAAATGAACAAGATGGGGTCGAAAACAAGCTTCCCATTACACCAGGAGTCATGACATGCCTGTTAAAGAAATGATATGATGAATTTGAGACCATGACTTGCAATCATCAGCTGCTTACCAGGAAAATGATGTTAGATTTCAGTGTCGTATTCTGAGGGATTCTCCTCTCTCCGATGCAAAGACCGAAGGTGACCCCGCTCCTGTGTGTGTCTATCAGCATCCACGGATCACGGTGTATGCAGCAAGGGGGAGCTGCGATGCTTTCAGGCACACTTCATAGATGGGGGATGGTTCAACTCATGGCTGTCGTTACTTGCTGCAAATGATGACGAACTCAAGGGGAACACCACATTTTAAGGCCGTCTGTGGTGAGCCTGTTGTAACATACAGACATGAATTTAACATTTTTCTTGAGAGCTTTAGAAAAACGAAAAGGAAGGATAAATGAAATTTAAATATAAATGCACTGAAGGGCAAGAAAAGCCATTCGAGTAATTTCTTGAGTGACTTTTTAAAAGCATTTCCACACAGAATACAACAAGAACAAACACTACACAATAATAATAATAATAATAATAATAATAATAAGGTGATCCAATGAAGGTAATAAATTGGTTGCATTGCAAAGCAGTGTTGCACTTTTCTTCTCGTCTCTCTTTCTCTAAAGTTGTTCTTGCGAAATAGCTGCACCTGCAGTATCACCAAGGTGTGCAGGCTCTTATATCCTCTCTATTGCAAACTCTCAAAAGAGTTTTTTCACCAATTGCAACTTTTAACATTCAAAAATCACACTGTATTATGCACATTCATATGTACACTCAGCAGCACTGTAGGGACCATTTAATACCACTGGTATTGTTATAAACATTGGACAATAACCTCCACCATCATCAAACATGTTCTGAATGACGTTTTAAAAATATGATACCGCATGACGCAGTCAACCTAACCGTGATCATAGAATTCATAGTTTACCCACCTCTTATTTTACCATTATGGTAAAATAAGAGGTGGGTAAACTATGAAACTATGAATTTTTGCTTAGGGCCCCCAGACTCTAGAATCGCCTCTGACCACTACACCCCTGTCCCGATTGCTGGTGTGGTGCAAAGTGTGTTCAACGCTTCATTTCCATCTCTAATGGCGGACATTTTGTTGTACTGCCTTTTCCTCACCAGCATCTCTATAGAAGGTTTGTATATCATGTATATCTACAGTAGAAATCCTGTACACAATGATACTGTACATGGAAGCTATTTAGCCTTGATATATTGATTCTTCAACACTGATGATGATACCACAATGTGTTAACAACACAATGTGTTTATCATTATTGAGATTTTACAGTGTAGTTTGTCATCACTTTCCCACATCTACTGGCAATTTCCAGTGTAAACCATTTAAAGGATATTCTTCCTGGGCCTCAAAATCCTCCTGCCTCCAGCAGAGACCATTCATACAGTATGTCATCAGCATATGAGGCATGTAATTGTATCTGGCAATATTTTATAGCATTAACACATCATGACAGTTGGTTTAGTTGGTGACAGTTGCTCACCTCTCGGAAACTAAAGAGGCTCTAAAGCTGTGGCCTGAACATAATGCAGTTCTTTGTGAAATACAACCTCCTTGCAACTGAAGCTGGGCTGAATTATTTATGGGACAAAGACACGCAAAGGACAGAAATGGACAGATGAATTGAGTTCACATTTGTGTCATATTGTGGCTACAAATGAAATGACACACAAAAAGAAACATTTTTTTGTCAGCTAGATTCAGGTAATGGGGCATGCAGAGTGATCCATACACTTTGGAAATGTGATAATCACAGCCACACTTTTGTTTTGATCTTGCATTAACTGGAGGAGTTGTGGTCTATGCAGGAAGCTCGGGTGCAAGATGCCACCCCTAGGCCAAAATAGTACTCTCTGATGAGTATACTCAATTATACTCATCAGAAAAGACATACAACATGAAACTGAAATATGGCCTATGTGCGCTCTTACAGAGCCCACATTATTTGCACTATACACTCAGAAGGCATATCAGTAGGCCACACACACACACACCAACATGACACACACTGTCCAATGCTCTAACAATCAACCTAAACCCTAAACAGACAGCGAAACAGACTGCAGAAGAGCCTCTCATATAGCTTAAATAAAACAGATAGATAGAGGCCATCCACAGCTATTAGACCAGAACAGACTTAACGGAGCCTATAGATGATGTAATAAAAAGGAGTAGCCTACCCTAAATTAAATAGCCTAAAAATTGTTGTATTGTTCTAAACATGATTTACTTTTATATAGCTTGCTTGAAGATATAGCTATAATATTAATACTAACAATACTATAAGGTGTGCTTTCCTATATTACCATTAGGATATATATTTCTCTCCCTCTCTCTCTCGCTAATATATACATATATATATATATATACACACACAGGTGCCGGTCATACATGTATAATCAGAATATCATCAAAAAGTTGATTTATGTCAGTAATTCCATTCAAAAAGTGAAACGTGCATATTATATTCATTCATTACACACAGACTAATATATTTGAAATGTTTATTTATTTTCATTTTGATGATTATAACTGACAACTAATGAAAATCCCAAATGCAGTATCTCAGAAAATTAGAATATTATTTAAGACCAATACAAAAAAAGATTTTTTAGAAATGTTGGCCAACTGAAAAGTATGATCATGTACAGCACTCAATACTTAGTTGGGGCTCCTTTTGCCTGAATTACTGTAGTAATGTGGCGTGGCATGGAGTCGATCAGTCTGTGGCACTGCTCAGGTGTGGAGAGCCCAGATTGCTCTGATAGTGGCCTTTAGCTCTTTTGCATTGTTGGGTCTGGCGTATCACATCTTCCTCTTCACAATACCCCATAGATTTGCTATGGGGTTAAGGTCAGGCGAGTTCGTTGGCCAATTAAGAACAGGGATACCATGGTCCTTAAACCAGGTACTGGTAGCTTTGGCACTGCATGTGCATGTGCCAAGTCCTGTTGGAAAATGGTATCTGCATCTCCATTAAGTTGGTCAGCAGCAGAAGCATGAAGTGCTCTAAAACTTCCAGATGACTGCATTGACCCTGGACCTCAGAAATTACAGTGGACCAACACCAGCAGATGACATGGCACCCCAAACCATCACTGACTGTGGAAACTTTACACTGGACTTCAAGCAACGTGGATTCTGTGCCTCTCCTCTCTTCCTCCAAACTCTGGGACCTTGATTTCCAAAGGAAATGCAAAATTGAAAAAGGATAAAGTTCCTATGTACAGCCTTCCAGGTGCTGGTGAGGTGCAGTCGTCAATAAGATTTAAAAAAGTGAAGGATCACCGCACACTGGTGGATTTTCTTTGCTGGTTTATTTTTCAGTAAACAACACATTTCACCAACATTTCACCAATCAGGTTAACTTAGATGCAAAATTTACTTTCATCAGAGAACATAACTTTGGACCACTCAGCAGCAGTCCAGTCCTTTTTGTCTTTAGCCCAGGCGAGACGCTTCTGACGCTGTCTCTTGTTCAAGAGTGGCTTGACACAAGGAATGTGACAGCTGAAACCCATGTCTTGCATACATCTGTGCATGGTGGTTCTTGAAGCACAGACTCCAGCTGTAGTCCACTCTTTATGAATCTCCCCCACATTTTTGAATGGGTTTTGTTTCGCAATCCTCTCCAAGGTATGGTTATCCCTATTGCTTGTACGCTTTTTCTACCACATCTTTTCCTTTCCTTCGCATTTTTAATTAATTATTAATTAATTTAATTTAATTTTTAATTCGCATTATTAATGTGCTTGGACACAGAGCTCTGTGAACAGCCAGCCTCTTTAGCAATTACCTTTTGGGTTGCGCAAGGTGTCAATGTTGATCTTTCGGACAGTCTTCCCCATGATTGTGTAGCCTATTAGACTGAAAGACCATTTTAAGGCCTTTGCAGGTGTTTTGAGTTAATTAGCTGATTAAAGTGTGGCACCAGGTGTCTTCAATATTGAACCTTTTCACAATATTGTGATTTTCTGATACTGAATTTGGGATTTTCATTAGTTGTCAGTTATAATCATCCAAATTAAAAGAAATAAACACTTGAAATGTGTCTGTGTGGACCTGTGTGGAATAAATGTATACATTATACAAGTTTCACTTTTTGAATGGAATTACTGAAATAAATCAACTTTTTCATGGTATTCGAATTATATGACCAGCACCTGTATATATTGAATTGAAATAACGTCAGGTTTGTTGCTTAATTTCAGTGCTACAATGAGCTACAATCACCACAGCTGTGGATGTTTCCTTTTGCTGTTTTAGGTTACTTTGTTACTTTCTTGTTAGCCTTCCATGATGATTAGAATTTACATCAAAGGATTCTAATAGGCTAACGTTGGTTCCCTACCTGATGCTCACTGACATGGGCGGTAGGCTACATCTTCCGCAGATTATTACTGATCAAATTAGCCATTTTAACCACAATAAAATTGGGCGATTTGTTTTTCAGTCTGTACGTCTGTATGTTTAGCATGACTATAGTAGCCATTGACAGTGAAAGAATAGCAGTAACTAGAAAAGCATTTCCTGAAGGAAATACAGTGCATGAAAATGCAAAAATATGATGAGTTCATATGGTTAAATTATTTGCTTGGTAGATAAGGTTTACTATAGTTGGAATGACTGAACAGTTAAATAGGTTGATAATTGAAATGGTTAAATTATTTAGGCAGATAGTTGACGATAACTAACAGTTGGAATGGCTCCAATGTTTGCTAGTAGTTATGCTAACTATGTTAAAGATAATAATGGTAACCAAGTAACTATGCTAACTAGCATGCTAACAATATTAAAATGTTAACTATGCTAACCATATGACTTAGCTAACCTAGCTAATAATTTTTATTAGTTATGATAACTATGCTAATTAACATGCTAACATGCTAATTATGTTAACCATGTGACTTAGCTAACTTCGCTTATCATTTTTAACAGTAATGCTAACTAGCATGCTAACATGCTAGCATGCTAACATGCTAACCATGTGACTTAGCTAACTTAGCTAATCATTTTTAGCAGTTTTGCTAAAAAATGCTAACTAGCATGCTAACATGCTAGCATGCTAACTATGCTAACCATATGACTTAGCTAACTTAGCTAATCATTTTTAGCAGTTTTGCAAAAAATGCTAACTAGCATGCTAACATGTTAGCATGCTAACTATGCTAACCATGTGACTTAGCTAACTTAGCTAATCGTTTTTAGCAGTTTTGCTAAAAATGCTAACTAACATGCTAACATGCTAGCATGCTAACTATGCTAACCATGTGACTTAGCTAACTTAGCTAATCGTTTTTAACAGTTTTGCTAAAAATGCTAACTAGCATGCTAACATGCTAACTATGCTAACAATGTTACTTAGCTAACTTAGCTAACTAACTACAGTGGGTAGGAGTCATAGTTGATGACAAGTAACAGTTACAATGGCTGAACAGTTGAAAAGTTCAGTAGTTTAAAGGGTTAAATTGTTTAACAGTGAAATATTGTAGTGAGGACTTTTATTTTAAAACAGGTTTTGGCAGAGGAAGCAGTTGAACAGGATGTGTAGTCTTAATAGGGCCAGTTTGTATGCTTAAAGCCTGAGACTGGCAGTTGATGCAGCTGGCCCGAACACCTGCCATAGGATTCTAATTGCTTAACTGCAGTCTTAATAGAGCCATATTGTATGCTTAAAGCATGAGACAGAGTATATAGTTTAAAAGTTAAATGTAGATAGTGTAATGGATGTTGATAGACAGAAAGTTGAATGGATGTTGATAGGCAGATTGTTTAATGGATGTTGATGGATAGTTTAATGGGTGGATGAGTGAATGGTTTGAAGAGGATGAATGGATAGAAAGTTGGAGGAAATGTGTCTTATATCCTTGTAGAATGGAGAGACAGAGAGAGTTGGTCTAGTTCAGTAGAAAGCAGTTGATACAGGTGCAATCAGTTGAACTGATTCTTTGATGGGGCCTAGATGAGCAGCTGGAAGATGATACCAGGTGCAAATCAAGTTAATTAGTCCATTGTGATGTCATCAGCCCATGTTAAGTCTATGGGGAAATTTTGAGTAGTTTTTAATTAATAGTTTAAAAAGTATAAAAGTTACAAAGATGAAAAATACATAGCCCACATGTCCTAAGTAAGACCTACGCAACGCAGTTTGAATGAAGTTTCTACGTTAAACGGTTGAAGCTGCATTAACTGCGTTAGAAGAAGAAAAATAATAAGAATAAGAAGAAGAAGAAGAAGAAGAAGAAGCCTAGGAAGAACAGTACAGTGCATTTTCATGCACTGTAATAAGAAGCCTAGGAAGAACAGTACAGTGCATTTTCATGCACTGTAATAACACCGCTAGGGCACCATTTGGACATATAAGACTGTGGTCTGCGCATGCGCAACCCCTTTTCTGCTCCGGTATCACAACAGAGCGACAAGGTAGGCGAAATGGCGCTAGACAAATCTTGATAAATCTCTAACATCTTATGTCCTATAAGGTTTTTGGTGTTGAATTATCCGACATTTGACTATGTAGAAATAACCAATTCCGTTATTTTCTTGGTGGTAATGGTATGATGAGAAATATTTTATCTTCTACTTCCCCGGCATGATGGCTAATACAAGTGGGCAGAAGGGTCCTTCTCATGCGGGTCCTTTCCCCATTGTAGCGCTTTATGGTTGGGATTTCACGTCGTTATGAACGTCTGAACGTCTTGATTTATGTTGCACAGTTGAGTATAACGCTATCTTGATTGAATTACACTTCGTTGTTCATCAAGAAATAAGCTTTGGAGTAGTAGGAGTAGATATTACCTATTAGCAAACTATGCTAACTTTGGCTAAGCTATGAAGGGTTGCCGGTGTCTTGTTTGCTGGAATGGTTGGCTTTATGATAAAGGTAGAGGTGGAGGTAGGCGAACCTTTTGGAATAGTATCCCTTACATTGGCGATGATGTTCTTGCAAACCGATGTAGCAAAAAACGTTAAGCGGATCGTCTAACGTTAGCTAACTTGCGACCCAACTGGTGGAGAACTTCCGGATCATTGGGGTCATATAGGAGCATGGATTTTTTAGCCTGAGCACCACTTTAAAACTCCTAAAATAATTTCCAGCTGCAAATAATTGGGTAACGTATGTTTTCTCAGATGTTGATGCCCAAGAAGAACCGCATTGCCATTTACGAGCTCCTCTTCAAGGAGGGAGTCATGGTGGCCAAAAAAGATGTTCATCTTGCCAAGCATCCCGAGCTGGCTGACAAAAACGTGCCCAACCTGCACGTAATGAAGGCCATGCAGGTCAGTGAACCATTTCATATTTAGGGATTACTTTCGTTTTTATATTGATGACCGTTAAAGTCATTGAAAGTGATGTATACAGAGGAGACCACTGTAAAACTATGAATGTGTTATCATCCATGCTGTAGTATTGGTGTGCCTTGTCACCCAATAAATGAGCCCGTGATTGGAATGTGTCAGTGTTCCCTACGTGTGTCATCCATGTAAAAAGTGCAAAGATAAGTAAACATAAGATTGCTATGTGTCAGTGTTTCTTGTGTGTCGTCCATGTAAAAGTGCAGACAAGTGAACATAAGATTGCTATCTGTCAGTGGGAGACAGAGACCTCATGAGTTAAACGAAATTCAAAATGGATCAAAGTTGCTTTGCTAACTTTGCTTATGTTCCCCATAGTCCCTCAAGTCCTGTGGGTATGTGAAGGAGCAGTTTGCCTGGCGGCACTTCTACTGGTACCTGACCAATGAGGGCATCCAGTATCTGAGGGACTTCCTGCACCTGCCCCCAGAGATTGTGCCCGCCACCCTCCGCAGGCAGACTCGTCCAGAGACTGCTCGTCCCAGACCCAAAGGAGGTACCTGCAACCTTTGTTGATGATATTTAATCAAAATGTCACTCAAGTTATGTGGTGTTGGGTATTTTTTCCCCCTGATGATTTTGGGTATAGTTCATCTCAGATTTTAACGCTCTACCTGTGACATTGAACATGCTGTTGGATACTTGGTCTACTTAAAGATGGCCACACTGATACTGACTTGTAGGCATCTACTCTTGTTGGCTAGGAAGTAGTATCTCAAGCTTTTGCCATACTGTATATTCAGACTTAAAGAATCCGTAGTAAATTGTGCAGCAGCACAAATTACTATTGGAACCAAAGCAACACAGAATTTTAAGGTACATCAATGACAACTGCCGGGTTGTTTTGCGTATGTGAAAAGGTCTATTCAAAGCGGGTGGTTTTAAGTGATCATGCGTGGATATGTTATGCTAGTATCATCTTCCAACTTCTCTCATTTGAAGTTGTATGTTTACTCAACAGTAGGATGTGGTGTATTTTGATGTGTGGTGGAGGAATTCAGCTTTACTATTAACAGCTGGCTGCTTGCCATGGTGTGTAATTTTAAGCAGTAAAACTAATGTGACTTTTTTTGTTTTTGTTTTTTCTTTCTCCTCAGGTTTGGAGGGTGAGAGGCCTGCTCGTCTGGCACGCGGTGAAGCAGACAGAGACACCTACAGACGTTCTGCAGCACCCCGTAAGTGCACATTTATTACTAGTGAAGGGAACGTGCACCCGTAAGTGCACTTTATTACTAGTAAAGGAAACATGTGTACTGACGCTAGATCCTAAACATGGCTAAATTGGCCACATTTTTAGAAGGCAGTAACAATAAGCTTGATAAAGGCACTTTTTTAATATATATATATATATATATACACTTTAGCTAATTCTGACGTATTTACATTAAGTTACATTTTTATGTTGATTTATGGGCACTGTCCATGTTTAACTAAACCTTAAATAAATAAAAAAATAAAATAAGTGGGCAGATTGTTCCATGTGCTCATTAATGCTTTTGTGTTTCAGCTGGTGCTGACAAGAAGGCTGAGGCCGGTGCTGGTGCAGCCACAGAATTCCAGTTTGTAAGTAATCCGAATTTTTGTTCAGGTTAACCTGTGCTTACATAATGGATTTTCATTTCCACACTTAAAATTGTGTTCAAAATATTTCTATAGAATATGTCTTGTGTTGCTCTGTGATGGCGAAACGGCTGTCTCCACTGACAAAAAACAGAATGTAGGGATTTAGGTAGAAAGAGGGTTATATGGCTAGGAATGTAATTAAGAAGATTTATTCTAAGTGTAATGATTCCTCTTTGTGTTTTACAGAGAGGTGGATTTGGCCGTGGAAGAGGACAGCAGCCTCAATAAACCGCTATGTTTATGTAAAATAAAATCTGTTGGAATTTGACACGTCTCAGTATTTTATTGATAAGTGCATTTGCTTTGTGGCCACACTGGAGCTCCACTACTGCCATCTACTATTGTGTAGGTCAGATGTTGGGTTATGGACTCTTGACTGACCACATCCATTACTTGTAGTTAACAGTATAGTACGAAGATTGTCTTGTTGCTCTCGACTGCTGTGATGTAACACGCCTGGTGTAAATTGGTGTAAACTGTGTGGTGGTCTTGTCCATTTAAAGCAACAACAAAGCACTTTTCCTCTGCCACACCCATGCTTTTTATTGAGCACCGGCTTTGCAATTAACGATGTCCACAGACAAGGTAGAGCATGTTGCATGATTTTATGAAAGTATGATTTATTCCGACATCAGAAGCCAAACTTGTAGTTTCTTATGTGTCATTCCATTAAACTACAGATCCACTACCTGATCTTGCAAACTTGCATAGTGCGGTTATAGCCGATAAGGGTTGTGAAGCGAATGTAGAAGTGCCGTTCACCCTGTTACGAGTTGAACCACTGAAAAGATTTCAGAAACATTTTAAGGTACAAAAAACTCTGGTGTTGCTTTAAATATTGGTGCAGACCAAAGGACAACTTCAATGTTTCCTGTTCTAAAGGCTGGTTTAAATGTGGACCCCAATCCCATAAGGTGTGACTCCTACTTAACACGAAATTAATAAACAGTGACCTAAATCAGGTGTGCTTGGCGCTATTTTGAACTTGGTAAGGGGAGTTCTCAAGAAGCTTGCATTTGAAACCCCATTTTGATAACTTCATTGCAAAACAGTAGCCTCCCTTCTCTCATCAGCTTAAACTGAAGATGCCAGATTCTGACGTACCGACCCTTACATGAAGTTTGAATACAAAGATTACTTTCTTTCCTCTTAATTAGTGAGTCACATTGATACTTGATTCGGTGCCAGACAGGAAATCTATTTCTGTGGGTTTACAATATGCTTGATTTCAGTGTAGACACTTGTTCACTTTTAGGTAGCCTGTGTCCATGTCATCAATGCCTGTAGTGTTCCTCAGAGTGAAAAGTGTGTGATCCAGAACAGGTTACGCTTGATTTCTGTAGTTCAGTGTAGAATCCACATATTCCTGAAGAGATTCAAGGCCCTTGAGTCAAGGGTATCTAATACATGACATGCCAAAGGAATACACATTTCCCTGTGTTACAGAATACTGCTACCAATGGCTCTTTAGCCAATGATTTTGTATAAATATAGAATAAACACAGAAGGCTTGTGAAATACTGTTTCATTTATTTGTTGGCACAACTATTTTACAATCTTTAGTCTTTTCATAACAGTTTGATCTATAGTAATAAAAAGGGATTAAGAGTTTATTTTTTATACATTACATTTTCCAGGTGACAGATTGTTGTTGTAAGGGGACTTCAACGAATTCAGTGAAATAATTAATGGATATGTAAAACCTGTCCCTTTACTCAATCTCTGGCAACAGTAGAGCAACACAAGTGAATCAGGAAAAGAAAATTGCTTTATGACAATCTTGTTTCAGTAAAACACCCCTAGATGGGGTGAGGTACCACGTGATTCAAATGGAGAAAGCCAAAAGTTCCAGACTTGTATTACTTGCGTCATTGAATCAGTTTGTAAAGGGGCCTTTGTCCGTCACCATTAGGGTTGATGGTTCATCTCCCAGTCTCCAGAGCAATGACTACTGTTGAGGATGACGACAAAACTGCAAGTACAACAGGACTTTATTTTTTATTTTTTTATGCGTCGTGTAATTTCCTACATGGTGCTCACAAAGGCAGAAGTGCTATGGCCCTTTTTCACAACAGCCATTTTGACATGAAATAGTAGGGGTAGCACAGGGGTTACAAAACACCTCAGTGAAGTCTCTGTTCAGTTTAAGTGTAGCAGAATCAGAACCTTAATTAATGTCATTAGTTACCTTGGCCTGCCACATATTCCAGGTCATGGCTTCTGTGGAAAAGGTCCATAGGGACAGCTATGTGATCAGTGCGAGACTGAAAACTGCTTTTTTGGATGACCATTTTCATGTAGGTCAACCATGGAGGACACGGTTTAAACAGATTGTACATGTTCAGTCACTATAACTGCCCTGATCGAGAGTACAGTTCCAATTATATTTTTGTTGGTATATATATATATTGACCCAGCAATGTGATGGGAGAAGATGGATTACAACCACAATCATGAGTCTTTTCATATTGACAATCTGCAATGTTAAAACATTTTTACACATAATTTTGACGTGTGTGCTTCAAATGTTTACCATGTGAAATGCTGCCAGTGAAGCCAAGCTTCTTCTTATAATCAACCAATTCACTGAGAAATGTGCTGAATGTTGGATTATGCCCATCAAGTATAACTATACACAAAGACTTATAACAGGTGGAATTACCTCACTGTAATCTGATTGGAGCAACTAAAAGCTTCACGTTTCTAAAGAGATTCAAGGGTACCATTTTACAAAACTCCTTGATTTATCTGAACACTTATGAAACAATGTAATTATTATGGATTTGTGCTCCAAGTTATCAAAACAATTACAGATATGGGACAAAGATTTGAAGTTACCTTAACAAGACCATATTATTATGTACTAGATGAAGTGCTCTACAGATACAATATTCTGCTTAATGGACTCTCTGAAAACATGAGGCTAATCATGAGCATTTGAATGAGTTCATTTTTACTTTACTGTGAACCTGTTAAGGAGAAAGGCCACATGGATTTCAGGAGAAAAAAAAAAACTAGAACAAGCAACTCCATCAGAATCCCACAGGGTGATAATGTGGCAAGATGGATAAGAGTGGAAAGAAACAAATAAGTTGTATGAATAAGTCTGGTTAACCACATTATTGTCTCACATAATTACTATTACTAAACTGCCGAGTCAGTATACATAAAGAGCTTATTGGCACATTTGTATGCTAGCAGTTTACTGCTTTTATTTTGTGGCTTACTCCTTCAAGATACAGTGCACTACCCACTGTATTCCTGTAGATGTCAGTATTTTATTGTGTGCTCTTAATTCAACTAAATATGATGTAACTGGGAATGATTTCAAATTGTCCATGTTACATTTCACAGTGGATTAGATGCATTAATTATCAAAATGTCTATGTTAAAGTAACATCCAATACTTTATATTATATGTTTCAAGGATGGTGAATTAAATAGAAAAAGAACACATAAAACTCAGACCCCTGGAGATCCATCAATGGAATTTGCTTGTCCATGTAGCACAAAATAAGTAACTGAAAAGAATGCAAATGAGTTGGTCACCCTTAAATTCTACCACTTTTGGGGGGGATTTTGTATTTAACTGAGAACAATCATTTGAATCCTTTATTGTGTTTTGTATTTCACTGAGAACAGACACACTATACTGGACTCTACTGGCATGCAGACCAGTAAATTGTGTCTAGACTAATTGAAGGGGGAAACAATTTGCTTTTAGGATAAATTACTTGATGAATGTCTCTTGTCCAGATGTATGAATGACAATGATTACAGTGGTCATAAATCAGCTCACCATCTTTCCCATCTTTTGAAATACCAGACCAACAGTCATGGAGCCAATGTGATATTTGGATTCTCCAAGGTGAAGCAGATAACAGATATCACCAACATCATGATAATGTGGAATCATTTAAGTGAGATAGTAGCTTAGTTATGGGCGGACCTTTTTATGGTGGTTATAGGGAAACATTGCCTCTATCATACTTCCTCTCCAGAGGACCAGTCACACTTTTCTGGTTTTTTTTTTTGCGCCCGTGTATGAAATGTGCTTGAGACCTTCACCGCTTTAAAAATCCTTCCTGACCAGTGAGAAGTAAAACTACAAACAGACATAATGTTTGAATGTTCTCTTCTATACGGTTTTGATTAAATGTTGTGATAAATCCTATGTTGTGAGAAAAAGTTAACCTTTTTTTCTTTTTAGCTAATTTACATATAATGTCCTGGTGAACCACCAGCTGTTTGTGATTACCTTTTAGATACGGCAGCAAGCAGACACTATCTCCTTATTTTTGACTTGGTGCCGGAAGCAGGATCCAATCCATTTTTGGATCAATTCCTCTTTTAAACCAGTACAGTTTACAATTTCCTACAAATATTTCACAAATTAGATTGCTGTGAATATAAGCTGGTACAGCTGCAAGATAGTTCATAACATGGAATATGGGCTCTTGTCTTCAGACATGCAATGGGGATGTGTTTCTCAGTATGGGTAAAGAGAAACTTGGCAGGGAATATGGTGAAACTATTTTGCTCTACTATATGCAGCAAGGACCCTATCCATTAGAATATATAAAGCAGTTATAACTGCATAAGCTGTGACAAATATTTAGTTGGGCAATTATTTTACAAGCTCACATTCTTTTCACTTTTGTCTGACTTCAACAGTCAGGTTGAAATAAAATGTAGATTAAAAACATGAAAACAATATGTAATATGGTAAATTGTGGGAAAAGTTCAAATTCATCAGTTTATGTTTGAGAAGGGTGTCCACATAAGCATTTGATCTATCAAGAAATATAAATTACAAACAAAATACCTAGAAATATTGTTAAGACAAAAATAAGAAAAGTGCCTTCCAAGAGATCAAATTTATCTAGTCAAAAAATAACCAGAGATATCCAGTGTTCGATGGGAGACTACTACAATCACAGTGTAAACATTTGATTTGAATATCAAAATGGCTGAAACCACGTAAAAAGCAAACTGTGTCTATCCCCATCATGTGCTGTGTGAGAACACCAAAACACAGCCGAGTGCTTTCACTGCCCCATTGAGTTGGCTGCCCTCTCACCCGTCCCCTGGCATGAGCACAAGTCACCTCACCAAGCCACACACACACACACAAAGAACAGACACAAACTGACCATCACACACAAATACCATCAAACAAAACATGGATGGACGCACGCACACACACACACACACACTCCAAGTGGTCACGTTATAGTAGACAAGTAAATCTTCATCATCGGCCATAATCATTGTAATACTAATAAAATAAATAAATAATTATGCTACAGATAAGTACATGAGTAAAACAACAGGATGGGTGAGGAACTGGGGGGGTTGGTAATGTTCATGTGAGGACCAAGACTGTGGTGTGTAGGTACAATGTAGAGGCATTGTTTTAGCAAGTGCAGTTGAACATACAGTATGAACAACTACTATGCAACAAACATACCATGCAGGCCCAGCACCACCTAAGTCCTGCCCACACGGAGATAGAAAAAGGACTAAACCAACCAATGGGTCTGAATAACACATAAGGCTCATCGCTATTCATGTACTTTTTTTTGTTGTTGTCGTTGTTTGCTTGTTAGTTGTCATCAAAAAATATTTTTAGAATCTGAAACAGGTTTAAAAGTTTGAAATAATGGCCGGTTGAATATAACTACTTCAGTTCATAAACCTTGACCTTAAAAGACCTCTAAAGGAATTAGACAAAAAAGATGAGCTGGATTAATGGGTTTAAGCCAAAAAATGACTGATGACATAAATGGTCAGGGAAATTGTGTATCTATACTAAATCAAATCATTACTCCTCCTATGCATTATTTTTCAAACATCGAATTTCAACGACCATATATATATATATATAAAATAAAAAAAATAAAAAAACTCAGAACAGTGAGGAGCTTAAGTAATACCACTGTGGACATCTTGTATTTCGGTGCATGGGATCCTGAAACCTTTCAAAGCTAAAGAAGTATTAGTTTAATTTAATGAACAATTATTTTGCACCCTCCTCAATACAAAAGTGTACACTGTGATTGATTAATACTGTAATAGTGACAACTGCAGAGGGACTGACGTGACTTTTTCACCAAAAACAGGGCATGGATCAGATGTTTGTGACTTCGATTTCACAGCAAGAGCCAAGTTTAGAGTCAACAATAAATTTGGAGAGGGTTTAGAACAAAAGGAAAATGACCCTCTACTACTTTCAATTCAACTGTAAATGTCCAATTAGCATCAAATCAGAGCAATTACATGTGCACAATAATCTTATTTTCTCTCCAATCACATACCGCAAATATAAGACTTGCTTTTTTTTATGGTAAGACAATTGAATACCCGTGCTCATGCAACAACAACAAAAAAATAAAAACACTTCCCCAGGAACCCATTCACACAGACATATGAAGAGCATATCTACAGGAGATGACAGAGGAAAAACAATAGAAAAAAAGAAGGGAAAAAAGAACATAAAATGTTTTAAAAGACCCTATAAAAGTATCTTCATAACGCATTAGGCTCATACCACTACTTTATAACAAGACAGTAACACAGAAGTTGCATTCAACAAACCTTGCGTTTGGGAAGAGGTTGGGGAGGGGGGGGGTTAAAGAGAATGAGGGAAGTGGGACATTTCATGCAATTATTCATAAGAAGAAAAAGGGCAAGAAAAAATGTCTTAACATTCCATTTACAAAGTAATAACGTCTTCGTCCAGCATGAAGTCAGTACGTTCACTCTGGCACCAGAAGGCTGGCAAGGCAAACATCTTTTGCTGTTGGTGTTGTACTCAGTGTGTACTTGAAGTTTTTTTTTCATTTTTTTAAGAAACAGAATAGGAAGTAGCACTAGTAGTATGAAGAGTAGGAGAGGAAGGAAGAATAGGAGAGAGCCGAACTGGACTAAATAAGAAAAAAAGAGTAGAGAATTGGAGGCCTCTCCTGAAGTTTTCTTGTTGTTTTGTTGTTTGCTATTGTGCTTGTTGTTGTTGTATTAGTTATCTGATACCCGAGAGGGAGCTCTGATTGATGTTGTAGGTGGCTACGAGGGTTGTCCCATTGCTGGTCAGGCAGTCCTGCTGAAGGGCCTCAAAGTATGAGGCCTGCACAGGCTTGTGGCACTGCAGCACACGTCGGGCGTCGTCTGTTTTGAACCATTCCCTTTTTCTCCCTGTGGACGCAAAACAGCAATGACGCTCACTCACACACTCACTCACTCACTCGTTTCACTCTCACACGCCACCAGTGCGCCAGTTCAATGCTTTGGCGTACTCTCATAGGATGTAAAATTCATAGCTGAGACCAGTGCACAGGTTTGGTTATTCATTGGCGCATTTCTGTAAATGATATCAGGCTTGAAATGTCATTAAGATATCAAATTAGTTGAAGTGTATTTGTCACAAACTGAGTATGTGCACATACTGAGTATGTGCAAATTATATCTACAAGCAACAGATCTGAGTATAACATAAAGAGTGGCTTGCACGTACCAATATTTACAGAGTCCTCCCAATCCTCCAAGACCTCGGTTACGATGAGAACATAGACGTATGTTCTGTGCTTCCTGTCTCGGTTCTGGAGTAGAAAGTAGGAAGAGTGTCATCAAAAGCTATTACCAAGATAAAATGATGTTCTGAAGAAAAGAAGCCAAGAGCTGTGAGACTGTGCCAGAAAGTACAATAATTCAGCATCTTACATGGTCCACATGAAAATTAAAAAGGTTTAGAACCTTTAGAATTGTTTTTTATATAACTGGTGGGGTCCTTGTCCCAGGATCATTTTTCAGTTGCTTGTTCTGACATCTACCATGCCCAATTTCAAACCTAGCACATTTGACAACAAATTATGTGTTATTTGATAACAAATGTCTTATACGATATAGACATAAAACAAGATGAGGGTCATTCTACGACACGGGGTGCCTTTTATTTTTATTTGCTTACCAAATGATGGTGTTAATACTGTAATGAAAAACAGTTATTCCTGTCTTATTTGCGTGACTGGGTGGTTGGATTAAGCTTGACTCATAGTAATGGAAAAATAAGAAATAAACAATGTAAAAGAATGTCTGAATTTTTCTGCTTAGTTTCTTGGGTGCTTTACAGACAGACATTATTAAAAATTGTCTTTGTGATTTCATTTCAAGTAACAGTATGCTATTTACAGGCAAAACAAGTTAATGTGACGGGTTAAGTCAAACCAAGGGAGGCAAAAAAAAAAAAAAATCATACAATATTTACCAAAAAACATAATTTTATTCTGAATAAATATGTCTAATGTCATCAGGAAAATATACTTAATTCTAAAAATAACAAATGTTTGTTTAGAATATAACATTTACATTGTGATATTTTAGATGTAAATGTCATGTTGGTCAACCTGGACACATGGAAAAGGCCATGCCCTTGTGAAAAATGGTTGAAAATAGTATGATACTCCTTCAGAATAGTATTTTCTTGTACATCATATTAACAAGAAGCCTTGAATTATAAGCTTTAGGCGTTAGAAGAACACTTTGGCTCTAGTGCAAGCTCATCAAATGTTGTGGACGCAAACAGCAAGAGTTAAAAAAGTTTCATAGAATGACCCATAAACAAATGGACCTTACCTCAAAAATTCCTACTAATCGGCCTAATGTCCCCTTGACTCCAGCCTAGAGGGGAAACAGAGGGCATATAACATTCTTTAAGAAAAAAACAGGGAGTAGCTACAACCAAATAAATCTGCAACCCAATTAGTATGGGCTATGACTGAAGTCTGCCGCAAATGTTATGAAGTTCTCCCTGTTGTTGTTGAGGTGTGTGTGTTCATGGTATGAAAAAAAATCCAAATAAATGGCAAGTTCCTATATTCAACTATCAAAATACCATCAGACAAATTGGCTAGCAACAAATAGAAGCATGAAGGTTAATGCCAACCAATGTCTGGTTCTGAAACATGAGGTGGCCTCCATCCTCATATGAATGGGAACAGGAATAGAAAAGGGCCAGGATTAGCTAGCAGTGACGTCACTTATGTTCCCTGGTCCTTGGGGTTACAGTTTCACATTAGCCTATTTATACAGCTACTCATATAACTGCGAGAGAATGGCACATCACATGATGCACTGGGCCCTTACTTTGTGTGAAAAGGCTACAAATGGACATACACACTTACAAGTAGCCTAAACTTAGGGTGCTGGACCAAAGGAAAAGTCACAGTAATAATGGCAAAAAAGTCTGCACACCCTTAGCTCCCGAGCAAACATTTAATTATGATTTGGGGCAAGCCCTTCCTTAGACTCACTTATTTGTGTATAAAAAAATGGTTAAAAGTTCAAAGACAGATTAAAGTTGTTGAGAGGAAGCAGAGTCTGATCATCCTCGCACAAATAGCTCTAAAAAGGTGTCCGCATTGTACGGATAAGAACTAAGGGTCAAATGAGGACCAGCCTGAATCAGATATCTAGGAAATGTTTCAGGGGAAGAACATTTTCTAAAATGGGGTTCAAACAAAACAAAAACGCCCACAAAATGAACCGCTAATCATTTAGGGAAAGCAGGCACAGCTACCACGAACTTCTCTGTGAAGAATTCTGAAGGCCACACCACAAGAGAATAATTACAACCCAACTCAACCTACTCATGTGACCGTAAGTAGTGTTTCAACGATTCACAGCTCACAACATAACATACACTGAAGATCAATTACCCTTCGCATTCAGCAGATAATGGTGTCAGTCTATATTTACAGACACCTGCTTTAGTTCATTTCTATGGAAGGACAATTTCATGGAAAAATGAACGGGAATGATTAATATCACAAGATAGTAATAGACAGCACTAAACAGAAGGGGGGGGGCATGTTATAGATAAATGGTTCTCTCATTTCAGATTAAACGCCACATACCAATCTAAGAGTATCTAGAGAGAACTGTGAAAGGAGTCTTTTCAGTTCTCTTTAGGGCTATTTTACTGAGAATCTGTGCCCAATTAGTTTAGTCTTGTGGCAATGAAAGAGCACACCATGATCCTCAGTTACACTTGTCATTTTGTTTGCTTCCCTTCCATATAACATCAAACCACGATTAATCCGCACAGCCAGATAGTGATCTAATTGCATTCAGGCCATAAAATGCTACTCCTGTAGTTAATCTACCTTTATCTATTTTAGGGTTGGGCGATGTCGCCTAAATTGGCATTTGACGATGTGTACAGTAAAACATCGTGATGGACGATGATATCGTGGGGGGGGGGGTAGTGTGGTAAACACTAATTAATTAGCCTATAGCCTATGTCTGTACAGAAATACATTTATAATGTTCTCCATAAAAAAATAAAAAATATATTATATAGGCTATACGGCCTGATGAAAGTGGACAGCTAAGAGAGACATACTGACCAGGCTACCGAAGTTGTGTGGAAGATCTGCTCCAAGAAAATTGTTGTGAAAGACGGATAGACAATCAATCTGAACACTTGCGTGTGCACCGACCAGCGGAATATTACACATTGCCAGCCTTTGCTGGGCCCAGCAAAAAAGCTACTTAAGACTACTATCGTGGTCACTCATTTAAAATCTTGGTAGGCCTACTATGCAGCATCCCACGTTATCAGGCTACCGTCTATGCTGACTATGAGGGCGGCGGGAAGTGAAAGTAAAGGGTTGCGATCGCGCAGTCCAGGCTATATATAGGAGGGCAAAGTAAAAACACTTTTACAAATAACGAATCCCGATTACCACTCCGCTGCTGTCTGGGACTTTTGCTAAATGCATGAAATACAAGCCATACAGTGAAAGACGAATAGGCTACCTTCTGATCCTATAATTAACTAAAGAAATGGTTTATTTTAACACAGAGGAGAAGGACGCATTTGGCGCTCGCTGTAGCCTTGCAAAAATATTTGAGCGCTAGAATGTCCTAGTCGTAGCCTAACAATAATAAATCTATATTTTCTGCTAAAACATTAGGCTACCTATTAAGTCCAATGTAGGCTATAGGCTTGCGAGACATGTAGGCTACAAAAAGACAATTAGGCTACACATTCACGTCACAGTCAGGAATTATTTGAATAAGAGGGTAGACTAATACGTCTTTTATTTTACAAGATGGTAGACTAATACGTGATAACTGTTTGGTTGACAGCCTTTAAAGTAGGCTCAATTTAATTTTCAGGGAAAGTTTTTTTTTATGTTTTAGCCTGTTACAGCAGGAATTAGTGACTGGCATGTGGGGGCGTGGCATCACGATGGTTGCTTTCCATCGTGATGCCTGTCAATCATCACGATGGACGATGATATCGTCTATCGGCACAACCCTAATCTATTTATCTTTATTTATCTGGCTGAAACTTACATCCAAAGCGACTTACAGATGTCAAATAATTGCAGGGCAAATCTCCTTGGAGCAACTCCGGGTTAAGTGTTTTGCTTTAGGACAACGGTGAAAACAGGGAACTGAACTCATAACTTTTTAGGCCACTTCATGCAAACTGGCTCCTCATCCACTACACTACCATCCATTTCAACATGTAGCCTACATTTCAAGGTGAACAATACCAACATAATGATGCATGGGAAGTTGACGTGCTATGCGGAACCTTGCGGTACATTTACAACTTTGCAGTAAAATGGGTCAAAAACCAATGTGGTTTGATAGAGAAAAGTTGGACATGCTCAACAATAACATCCAGCTGTAGGAGGCAGGGTCTGTTCCCTACATAAACAGGTGACAACCACCTACTATAATGACAGCCCTACAGGTACACAGTTATATGCAACATTTTCACCATCCATATGGAAATTACAGATGTGTTTATTTTTAAAAGTGAAAAGTACATAGAACCCCTGCATCTAAGAATTCTTTACGAAGACTTTCTTCAAAGCTTAAAGAGATATGCCACCATTTGGGGAATTACACTCATTTTCCACCTCCCCTTGAGTTAAACAATTGATTTTTACCTTTCTCCAGTTCATCCAGCCGTTCTCCGAGTCTGGCGATACCAGTTTTAGCTCCAGCCTAGCATAGATCATTGAATCTGACTAGACCATTAGCTTCTTGCCCGCTAGCATCACGTTTAAAAGCGACTAAAGATTTCCAGGAATTTTCCTATTTAAAACTTGTCTCCTCAAATTAGAAAGCGTAATAAGACCAACGGAAAATGAAACGTGGCGATTTTCTAGGCTGATGACATGGAACTATACTCTCATTCCAGCGTAATAATCAAGGAACACAATGTGCACAGCAGCACAATGATATCATGCAGCACCTGAAAATAGTCCCGGTAGGCTAACTTCCAGCAACAAGGTTGAGCTGCAGCAGACGAATCGGTTAGTGACTGGATTATTAAGCCTGAATGACAGTATAGTTCCATGTCAAATCAGCCTAGAAAATCGCTACATTTGATTTTCTGTTGGTCTTATTACACTTTCTAACTGTTGTCTTTTTATTTATTTTTTTTCAAATCAAATGTGGATCTGTTTCTCTCTAAAAAAACAAAAACTTCTAATGATTTTGAACAGATAACAATTTGAACTTAATATATTCACAATTCTTATTTCTCAAATGACCCTGGCATCTATAGATAATTGGGCCTATTGGTAATATCTAAAGACATTTACATCTATAATTTGGTCACTGGTAAAAATGTCCCCTCTGATGGCCCTTGTAGATATGCAACGTTTATACAAGCAGCAGGGCACAGTGGAGTGGTACGCCACCACGACTGTGTAGAGATAAATCTTCCTGCAGGTCTTCCTTTTCTTCCGTCACGAGGGGATTGGCTGGCCTTTGGGCGCAGCAGACAGCCTGCTTTAAACTTCAAGGACCTAGCAGTTATTGGCTGCAAACAAACCTTTTGTGCTGCTACACAAACCTTTTCTGTTGCTAAATCAA
This sequence comes from Alosa pseudoharengus, assembly GCF_046254945.1. Lineage (NCBI taxonomy): Eukaryota > Metazoa > Chordata > Actinopteri > Clupeiformes > Clupeidae > Alosa > Alosa pseudoharengus. The sequence goes on from NW_027468881.1 coordinate 23,120,818, forward strand.
GGGGCTTATGAATTCATGAGCAACTCAAAGCAAGCTCACAGGTCTTGTAGCGACTGCAGTTATAACACAAGTGCTCCTCCTCATTCACAAATATGTCTGTGTCTGCTAACACTTCAAGTGCATTAATTAAACAGAGTTTTGGGTCATCAAGGGCAAGAGATGACATACAACAGTTAATGCTCCAAAAAACATACCTTTTCAGTTGCTAAACAGCATTCAGCTGGATGTAACCAAAATTGATTTGTGAACAGGGTTCGATTAAGGTCATGCTACATCGATTGTAAGCCTATGCACCTTTTGACGAAATCAGAGAATTGATCCCCAGCCTTCTCTTGCTATCCATTAAGTGTTTGTACTGACAAACAGAGATAGCCGTGAACAATGCCAGCCAATCAACAGAAGCTTGAAGGCATGATTTCATTGCCTGTTGAGCCCAACTATAAACAAACTTTCACAAAATTGTAACTGAATCATGGGCTGTATTCTCAATAGATCGCCCCTGAAGCTTTAGCTAACTCTCATGTGTAGCCCTAGGAGATGACTTACTCGGCTAGACTAGCAAGTCTACCTGTGTGAGTCCACCAAGCAAGAACACTGACCAGGTAAACAGTCCTATTCACCCTAAGCACCAGTCACTAAAATGTATGTACTTTCACTCTTTTCCTCTTCTCTCAAAAATCTGGATAACATCTGATCATCGCAACAATCCTTACCCATGTACGAAATGCATTATGCAATCTCTGTTGAGTTGTGGAGCTTCCAGAAGTCTGCTGTTAACAAATTTGATTTCAGCCATGCCTATGTAAAACCAGCTATGCGCTGAGATAGGGAGTTGGAGGGGACTGTCTAGTTTCTAACAAACGGAAATTAACTCAACTGTTGCCTCCAAGCAAATACCCTTTTTTCTAACACCATGGTTCTGTTATGGTGTAAGACCCTATGCTTCTCATTTACCATCCACTAGGACAAATGGGTGACTTTTCGGTCACAGTGTCGGCAAAGAACTTGACCTCATTTGAAACTGTGCCACAATCAGCTTAACGGTCACGACTGCACCTCTCTGACCATTATTTCATTCCCTTTCACTCTATGCCTGCCGTCTGTTCCACCACCTATGTTCTTGTTCCACAAAACCCACCTCCCACCCACTTTTCGTAAGTGGTTGCCTCCACACACTACCTCTTGTCCTGACATTTCCCTCACTAGCCTGTTGAGGATTAGTCACAAATATGTGATTAGAATGTTTGCGAACCGAGAGTTCTGCATTATGATGAGACAATTACCCTCAGAGATTTTCCCCATAGACTGTATTCACCTTATTCAGCCCCGCCCATTTTTTAAAATTCCACATTGTCTTTAAACTTCCGGTCGGTTAGCTACGTCTAGTTAGCTTCATTGGGATAACACAGCAGAAGAGGATAGAGAGGCTATCTTGGGAGGAAAACGACAAATGCCATCAGGAGGTCAGATTTGCAATTGTACTTCGCTACCCAAGGCTATTCACCCCTATGGAGTGGGTAGACGATATGCGGCAGTGGCCGCTGTATCATGGAGAAACCATAGACGGGAGAAACTCGCAAATCCGTATCTGTTTGGTAACTATGGTAACTAGTTTAGAAAGTCATTACAGAACAGCCGCTCCAAAGTCAGTGTTTTCCTAACTTCAGATAGGAAAGGTGTATAACAGAAATGTCTTAAGTCACCAAAATCCTAAATAAACGTTCCTAACTTTAGGATGACCCATAACATATGATGCCCGTCATCTCGATAGAGCTCTGCTATCTCAATGTATCGCAATGGATGCTACTGCTCAAACGGAAGGTGAATAAAGAACACTGAAACCAGAGCCATATAAAGGTAGAGTTGCGACAATGGGTGTTCAAAATTCGTTAAGGTCATGTGGTTCATGTAAACTTCAAAAAGTTCAATGAGACAGAGCCACAATTTTGGGTAATTGACAGACAATACATGCATTGATATACTATATTTATAACACAGTGTAATTATTGTGTAAACTGTGTAGTTATCCTACCATTACAACAATATTAAATTAAATTCCAGACCGTAGCCTGCTAAATATCGGAAGGTGACCTTTTTTTCTCCCTTTTACGTATGTGTCACTTAATATTAATTTCTGTACAAAACCAAGACGGGAGATTCTTTAGAAAACGCAATAGCACCCACCCCATAAGTGTAGCCTAGGCCTATCTAAATTATCGTTATAAAAAAAATGACCTAGTACGTGACTCAAGAGCTGTAAACAGTGTTTTTGAGACTGCGTGTAGCCTACAAAAGCGCATGGAGGTTTTAATTTTGCAACGAGAAACTGTAACACAGCTAGTCTAAGTCTAACATTAACTTGTTTGAGTTGTTCTTCACTGATCTGAGATAATGAGCGAACTACCTGAAGTAGCTAGCGTCTCGGGAGAATAAAAAAAAAGTTTAAAAGTTTTCTAACATCTCTCCAGTGTAATGGCGGGCATGTTAAGTTAACCGTAGCATTATCTACACAGTAACCCCATGGTAATGCGATGCGAGTGATCATAATAACATATAAAACGTGATATAGTCCTTGATAAATAACCAGGCTATGAACTCATAAACAACAGCATTTTGTCACCGTTTGTCATTCACCGTGCTCTGAATACAGCATTAAGATGTAGGCTAAAGAGCTTGAGATTCAGAGAACCTGCATGGTTGTGCTCATCCTGTCAGAAAATAGCAATTTGATCAGTGATCATGCATTATATCAGCACAAGCTTGATTTGAAACTGGTTTCTGGGGATGGGGTTTAAACGATCCTTCACTGGGCTAGTGCCTGCTGTGTTAATATGACCGTGCTGATGCGAACAGCTGCAGCTCCCTCAAATCTATATAGGTTCCAGGGTTCTCAAGTTTTGAGCTCAGCTTGGAGTGAGATTTGGGTTTCGCTTGTGTAGAATTGAATAAAGTAAATGCCTTATTTACTAAGATGAGTGCACCATTTATTAAAATAAGTGTGTAAAACTTGTGCACTATGTAGCAAAAGGTGTGCACACATGGACGGATTATCAGATGTGAAATGGGCCCCCCAGGCACAGATGTGAACAGATGTGAAATTCAAAAGGTTGGTAACTCTGGGTCTGGGGGCATGCTCCCCCAGAAGAATTTTTTTAAAAATAACCCTTTAAATAACAACTTCTGGTGAGATTTTTGGAAAGAAGCATTAACACTTTGAGACCTTGAATTTGTCATTGTATACATCCTATATCTTGTTTATTTTCCAGGACGGTCTGGGATTTGTACCCATCTTGCATAGCTTATGTCTCTTATGTCAGCCTTTATATCAAGGGGAAACCATTTGTGTTTTTATGCCACCAGGAAGCATGTCAGTAGAAATAACTTCTGATATTTAGTCACTCAGTACATATATCTCGTAAATTGGTGAGCCATAGAATGTCCCACCGTCAAGATTATTATATTTGAAAAGGACAGCAAGTTCATTATTTTGGGTTGCTATTACATTATGGTGGTTGGCAGCTCATTGTCTGCAGCAGAACTGTATCTTTAGAAAACAAAATATGTGTAGTATACTCGCTCACATTGATAACACTCATTGATAAGCTAATTTCATTCATTGTTGACATGGTCCATGGAGGCTCAGACGGGTGTACCGGGACCTGATGAACACGCCGATAAAAAGCACAAACGAGTGCAAAAGTTGCAGCTGTGACAACAGGGAAAATGCAGGCAGCCACGACAGCGATAGGTCGTATAAAATGAACGTTGCTGATGTCTGGGTTGCACAAAGCTACAACGACACTTCATTATGTTTTCTTAATGTCCGAAAGTTTAGTTTAGTTTATAAATAGGAAAATAATTTTGCCATAAAGTAGGCTAGGCCTACAGCGTTACAAGTGTTCGTAGAAAGGCCTGATTTACACACTGTTAAAGTGCCATAAGTAGGCTGGTTTACCAAAATGACAAACAGTTGAATTTCTGAATAAAAATAACTTTGGTGCAGTTTTGCCATCTTAAACGTGTAACCCCATAAGCGCACAAACATAAGGTGGTTTCAGGGAAGGGATGTCCTATTTTGGAATTTTACCCAGATACAACGAACACTATTTTTTGATTGGATGTCATTGGCTATTTATGTTTTTGATTTTGCTGGTGAGTGGTGCGCTAGTTCTAAATCCCTGCGAGATATCCTCTCGTATCCCTGCGCGTCCTCTAATAATTATGCAGATACCTTGACATCCCTAATAGCCTAATATTTCTGTGTGAGAAATGCAAGGTGTGGCGTGTGAGCGAACTTGTTGAATTGCGTGTCTCACGCCCATTGCGTGAGACTTGAGAACCCTGAGGTTCTCATGCATATTAGGCAAAGAATGCAACATAAAAAAACAGTAGGCTACTGCTCCTACGTTACTGTAAGGAAATTATTATTATCATTGTATAAGTATAAAGTATATATACTTTTTTGATCCCGTGAGGGAAATTTGGTCTCTGCATTTAACCCAATCGGTGAATTAGTGAAACACAAACAGCACACAGTGAACACACAGTGAGGTGAAGCACACACTAATCCCCGCGCAGTGAGCTGCCTGCTACAACGGCGGCGCTCGGGGAGCAGTGAGGAGTTAGGTGCCTTGCTCAAGGGCACTTCAGCCGTGGCCCACTGGTCGGGGCTCAAACCAGTCCAGAGTCCTAACCAGTGGGCCACGGTATAACCATTTGTGTAAGCAGAAATATTGTTGTGCTGAGTTCTAAGAACAGAGAGTTCAAGTTAAATGTTGTGCTGAGTTCTAAGAACAGAGAGTACAAGTTAAGTGTGCACCCAGACAGACAGGAACTGCACCCTGTCTGTGTGTGTGTGGCTGAGATAAGAGTATGTCACAATGAAGTCGCTATGTCTTGCTTCCTATTTTCTGTGTGCATCTGTACAATAAAAGACACAGCTTTTGGGCTGCAGAGTCAGAGACTGATGGTGTGAGGAATTCTTCCTTACATTAGCAGGCTCTCCTCTTGGTACCAGAGTTTGTGGGCAAAGCCATACTACGTGTTGTGGTTCTTGTATATATATGTTGGGGTTAAATTCCCTGACAGTTACCAACAATGTTAACAACAAACTCAGCTTCACTGCTGCAAACAAAGTTGGCTATATGCTTCGCCATATAACGAACCAGCTAGTGAGGAACTGATAAAGACTGAGCAGCAGAAAAGTCATAGTCGATACATAAATCGTTTATTATTATAATTAGGCTATTGATAGCCTACTATTACTTTACTACTATTACTGTTATTATTATTATTATTATTATTCGGATGAGGCAAAGGAATGTAAATCTGAGTCTGAAATGTTGGCTACAAACAGTGTATACTGCTGTAACTGCACTGCTGCTATTATTAATTGTTAACTTCCGGGAACTATGAGGCTTCCATTAGCTGCCATTGTTGGAAAAAAATGGAACATTAGCGTCAATGGAGTTGTCGCAACTCTACCTTTATATGGCTCTGACTGAAACTATAGAGCTTTTGCGCAGAATTCTAGAAGGAACCAGGAAAATAATTCACTCCTCAGGTGTCTAGAGGTCATCACAGTCTCTCTGCTCTACACTGGGTTAATGGATAGCCTGTATCTTCTATCAGGGTTCCTACACATTTTCCATTTCAAAATTCCATACTTTTTCCATACTTAAATTTCCAAACTTCTCGGTAGATTTTTCTGACCATATTCTCGACATTGCGGCCACTTCTGGTTTGGGATAACTCAGTGAAAACAAAGGTATGGACAACTGAAGTGAATTAAAAAATGACACTTAATATTCGACCATTTAGCTTGGTCATTTTTAGTTGTATCTTAGTTGTATCTTGACGATGGGGACTGACAGTTAAGCTACACAACAGTAGGAATGGTTCATTATGACCTGAGTGAAGTGATAAGTACTGCAAATGCAATAGTCTGGAAACACAAATATTTCTCCATACCCTTGTTTCTTTTTTCCATACTTATCCAGACCTGGAAATTACTAAAATCAAATTCCATACTTTTCCAGGTTTTCCATACTGCGTAGGAACCCTGTTCTATCCACCAAACCTGCTGGCTCTAACAAGTCGCATCCATGCCTGATTGCCACAATGAGAAAGCTGTGTGTACCAATCTCAAAGCTGCTCAGAAAAAAAAGACGTACATTTTCATCAACCCTGCTGGCCTCAAGGGTTATCAATCGCTCCAATCATCCTTCTCATCCAGCCTCAGTGCTGGCAAAACAATCAGATCAGATCAATCAATCAGAATCAAAGATCAGCACAAGATTTTACAATAATAAGATCAGAAATTATACACTTGACTAAAATAATACACCTTCAAAACTTTACTCAATCAATCAATCAATCGCTCAATCGTCCGTCCGTCCTCTGGTCAATGACAACATTTCTCTAAGTTACTCCCTCATGGTCTACATTCCATCTCTACTTAAATTTTTGTCTTGTTCTTTTCAAGAAAACAAAATAAGTAGACTTAACCCTATGAAGTCTGCTCTATTTTCAGGCCATTCTCACTACCTTTAGTTATACAGCGGGGAAAATAAATATTGACATTTTTTATATATATTTTTTTATACGTTTCTTCCGTGATTTGGGAAAAGCCCGTAAAAGTCCTTGCAGGAAGCGATTACATAAACGTTTTTTGGTATATCCAGTTTTTAATATTTTTTTCCCGAAGTGTTTACAACTTAGTGTTAACTAATAATTGTTGCAAACTGGACTACGAACAAAATATTAGTGCATTCCTGGATCTACATCCTTATGCATGCTTCCTGCAAGGACTTTTACGGGCTTTTCCCAAATCACGGAAGAAACGTCGACGCAGCGGTATAGTAGCAGATAATCAGGCAAGTCTTATTTAAATAAACTCCTGGTGCACTTACAAACTTTCTAATGCCTCGTTATTGGACTTAAAGCGATGGTTCGGAGTAATTTCACCCTAGGGTCCTTTGCACCATGACCCCGAGCCAAACACCCTCCCAGAACCTTTTTTCCCTTGGTCGAACCCTGGTCGAGTAGCGCTATCAAAAACTAATGACGTTCTGCAGTCGTGATGGAACCAACTTTTATCTCGTAAATTACCCCACTAATAATGCCCTGAATGGTACAAAACTTCTGCAGTAGTACAACTACGACCTTTAGTCCAATAACGAGGCATTAGAAAGTTTGTAAGTGCACCAGGAGTTTATTTAAATAAGACTTGCCTGATTATCTGCTACTATACCGCTGCATCAACGTTTCTTCCGTGATTTGGGAAAAGCCTGTAAAAGTCCTGGCAGGAAGCATGCATAAGGATGTAGATCGATCCAGGAATGCACTAATATTTTGTTCGTAGTCCAGTTTGCAACAATTATTAGTTATTACTAAGTTGTAAACACTTCGAAAAAAAATATTTAAAACTGGATATACCAAAAAACGTTGATGTAATCGCTTCTTGCAAGGACTTTTACAGGCTTTTCCCAAATCACGGAAGAAACGTTGACGCAGCGGCATAGTAGCAGATAATCAAACTTGTCTGTAACCCTGTGTGCCTCCACTGCATCAATTGCTCTTTTCTGCAGCTGTGCATAGAGCACATCTACACGGGGCATGATCTTGTAGAACAGGTCTAAAAGGAATAAAAACTCGGATCTAAGAGCATTCAAGAAAACCCTTTAGCCTCTCTGAGATTGTATCAAAATCTCCAGATGTTTCAATCATTTCAAAACACTCCAAAATAAGCTTTTAAATCTTTTCGGAGATCTTGTGAAAAAAGCGGAGAAACCATAAAGATCCGAGAAGAAGACACGCACTGAGGATGCTGCTGACGCAGCCTTTTCCATCACCAGGTTCAATTGATGTGCATAGCAATTAGGGTACACGTCTTGCACTTTCTTACGCACTCCACCAGATGCTCCTCTCATGACACTAGCCCCATCACAAAGTCTGTGCAATCAGCCTTACTTTATCTGTCACTCTCAGGTGAACAAACTTGTACACGATTTCGCACACTGTAGCCCTCATCGAGTTGTGCTGCAATATTAGCTTTCCCCAGCATGGCTAATTTGCACAACTCAGATGCTAGCCTCATGTTTTTTGCCTTCTCTGAAAAATGTTTCATGTCACACACACCTACACTAGCCTACTCCAAACATCCCCTTGTCCCCCAGAAGATCGGAAAAGCAGGCATGGAAAACAGAACATTTTATTGCGTTCAGGACAACCTTCTTATCAGACATATGGCCTACCACGAACGTGAAAATGTCCGATTAAATGACCGACTCTTGTCCTTTGTTTGTTGGTATACGATGTTAATGTCGGGCTGATCAGGTCCTAGGTCTTTGATAGCTAATTTAACTACAAACTCAAGTCTTTCCAATGAGTTCTTTAAGAGAAACTCCACACTATTGCACACACGCTGTTCACTCGCCATTTTTCAACTGTCTGTCTGACCTCACAAACTTCGTGCGGACTAATACAGTAGGCAGTAGACAGTAAGTTCTGACGTCGTATAGGGTGGGCAGTGGCATGATCTGCCCACCCGACCTTCTACTAACCGCGCTCTAGCTGCAGTTCCATTATCGGTCGACAGATTTACATAGACAAACAGCAGGCGCTGTTCAATTTCTTCAGGGCAGTGACGTCACTGCCCTACCAGAAATGAAATGTAACGTTACAGTAGGCCTACAACAACTACGGATATGATCAACGAGATCTTTGCGATCTTTTCGAAATTTCTTTGCGAATCATACAAAAATGTAACATGATTGAGTACTTTGCCACTGATTACAATAATAAACAAACAACATTTATTTTAAAAAAATATTTTGTGGATCTACTTTTCTAGTGGATGAATCTTTAGTAGGGCTCTGCCCCTCCTGCCCAAGTGAACGAGCCGCGTCTGATAAAAAGACAAAAAGCATATTATAAAATTCTTTTTGAAATGTATCTCACCACAGCATACTGCCAGATGGACATTCATGTGTGTGTGTGTAGGCCAGACTGAATCTGGCAATATAAGAACCATGGTGGAGGGAGACTTTATGTAGTGATGAAAAATTACCTTTCTGCGCTCCACATCTGTGATACGAACTTATCTGACCTGACTTGACCTGAGCATGTGCACTCATGACTATTCTCTACAACAACTTTTTACTGCATTGCAATGAACAAAGTAAAGGCAAAAAAGTGAGATTACGTCAGATTATGAACATGCTTTGCCATAGAGAAACACACGAAAACGTCGGGTAGGTAGAGCTATATGAAGTTATTATCACTTCGTCTGTTTTTATAACGTGATCCCTTTGACCCAGAAGGATGTGCTTGGTATCAATGGATAGCTCTGTCTCCGCTTTTATCTGACATGCAATCACAGGTTCGCGGGTAATTCAAACAAGAGTAATAGGTGCGCAGGTGAACGCAGAGCGGTATAGACTGTAAATATGATGCAATTTGCTCTACCACACACTACCCCCTCCAACTCCTCCTCTCCAAATCCGAAGAACTCCTCATCGCTGTCACTGTCCCAGTTAAAATATAAACTCTCCTCCATGGTCGTAAATTGACGGTACTGCAATCGCAAACTCTCTGGGTGCTAGCTAGATAGCTTTGATATTTAGCATCAGCTAACTTATTTCTTGAAGTTTGTGAATGATGTAATTAGCATATTTGTAAAACATGAACCAACCGTGATCTGTCTAGAATATGTCTACTATCATGTCAACATAGCAACAGCACAGTAACGATGTTTTAATTGGCTACATGTTATCGCAGCAATGAGGATGCTCCTTATCTTAGGGGGCCACATAAGATAAGAAGTGAGGACTGATCAGCGGCCTCAGATACAGCGAACCATCACACCCGGCTATTTGCACCCTCTGGGAATCTTAGGTAAAACACACTCTTGGTTTGAATCCCTGAGCGCTCTATCAATGTGCCATGGCAAGGACAAATGTCCATATACCATTGTCTCTTCATGGGGGTGCACCAATGCCCCATGCTGGGACCGCATCTCTTTGCAGTATACACCACCTACTTGGGTCTGATTATCCACTTGCATGGCTTCTCATACCATTCCTATGTAGATGAAACAACTAAACTCATCATTCCCATCACCTCAGGCATTCTTCTAGCCCAAACATGATGGGCTGTTGAACTTTATATAGCCTAAGGTAGATATGACAATACACAACAGCAACCCAAGTAAACAATGTATTTTAAGTGGAGAGACTTGTCAATACAATCATGACTAAAGAATCAATTAGGCTATAAACTACCACAGGTACTGCTAGAGCTTGGGAAAATAATCACTGCAACAATGCATTGCAATGCTATCCCTAGAAGTTCTGCATCCATGCATAAACGCATAGCAGTACAAATATGACCACTCAGTCCTGTACATCCTCTCCGCAAAAATAAATCATGCTTGTCAATCTGTCTCCATCTCGTACTCCATCCCCCACTCTTGGAACTTTTGTGTATGCTTGTATGCGCATGCCTGTATGTGTCTGTGCGTGCGTGCCTGTGTGTGTGTGTGTTTATGTGTGTGCATGCGTGTGTGTCTGTGCATGTGGATGTGTGTGTGTGCGTACATGCATGCGTGTGTGAATGCATGTGTGTGTGTGTGTGTGTATGTTTGTGTGCGTGTTTGCATGCGTGTGTGCCTGTGTGTGTGCGTGCGTGCGCATGTGGATGTGTGTGTGTATGCGTGCGTGCGTGTGCGCGTGTGTGGATTTGTGTGTGTGCTTCAAACATACAATAACAAAAGTGATAAAATAATCTCTTTTTTACCTTTTGACTGAGATATACAACAAGGTCATAGCTTTCCCAGCAGTAAAAGCAGTAGTAGCGTGTGTATGCGTGCGTGTCTGTGCATGTGGATGTGTGCGTGTGTGTGTATGCGTGCTTTGGATCTGGGAAGAGAGGACGTTGCGACTAGTCAAGGCGAGTCGGATGAGAGAACGAGAGCAAACACGAACTGGTGGTGTGAGTGTGGAGTGTGGAAAAAAAAAAACTGAGGACTGCAGGATGGATCATTGCTGAGAAGTCGTCGGTAGCAGTGACACAAGTGCGGTCACGCTCCTCTTCGGGAGCGTTGCCCACCATCGATAGCAGTATTTTATCCCACTCTGCACAGCATAAACACTCCATTTCAGTCGGCATGCTCACACCACCAGTTCGTGTTTGCTCTCGTTCTCTCATCCGACTCGCCTTGACTAGTCGCAACGTCCTCTCTTCCCAGATCCAAAGCTCGCAACTCCTCTTCAGTGAACTCCGACTCGAAAAGGTAGGGTCTTGGATCTTGGTAGTCGAAGTCATCATCTTCGTCTATCGTGTAATCTTCCATATTCATCGCCATTAGAATAAGGTGACCAGATTTCTGAGACAAAATCCGGGGACATTTTCAGTTGAGAAGCGTAAAACGTGTAATGTTTTAATCATTGTAAACTTAAAACGGGGACACTGTCCCAGGGGCATCACTAGACTAGATCTCCACAAGCCCCCTTTGGGGGGTTCGGGGGCATGCTCCCCCGTAAGAAAATTTGGTATATTTTAACGTTTAAATGCATCAATCTGGTGCACTTTGAAAAGAAATTCAGAGGTTAGACTTCATTATTCTTATCTATGGATGGAAATATTTGTGCTGTAGCCTAAACTTCCACTTCAGAATTTTAACCATGCACACACAGTTGGAATAGTTATAATATTGCAATAAGTTATGATATTGGCCATCCACAAAGCATATTTTCACAGTTCAGAAATGGTCCAAAATAGTATTGGCTACATTTCAGCACTCCATGAAATTATATCATAGTGGCAGTGCTGTTCAGACAGTTAATCAAGCTAGTTATCTTAGGCATTACAATGACCATCTTCTTTTTTTCAAGACAGTCTGTGCTTTACCCATATCTGAGAATGTATAATGTGATAATATTTGTCTTATGTAGCCTAATAGGGCCTATGTGTTATATTAATAAAAAATAACTCACGTCTCTTTTTTTCCCTTTATATTTTTGTCTTAATGTCACTAGGAAGCATGCCAGTAGAAATATAGGCTATATTCATATTTGTAGATGATTGTCTGGAATCTGGAAATATGAGAACCATGGTGGGATAGGCCTACTCTGGCTAAACAATTTACAAAAATGTTTGTACTGACATAAATCGTTTACATGAGAATAGGCCTACATTATAATTTTGGCCCAAAGTTGTAGACCATGTAGAAACTTGTTGCAATTGGCCTACCGATGCTAGTTGTCACATAAGTTCATTGTTAATTTTCTCGCGAACCATTTATCACAGCAATTTGGCGCTAATATCATTGGAAAGCTTAGATTCCGGCCGTTCACATGATATCTGCGTATGATATGCTATCTGTGTGACGGGTTCTCCACAATTTTAGTTTAACCTGGCACGTTCGTGATGAATAGTTTAATAATTCCCCCGCACAAGTGGTTTCATTTCAAAGATTCTACCGCGCTGCTATTCCACCGATCGAAATAGCCTTCCAGAAATATGGGCATTCTAGAACATCTTGGAGGTCTGAGCTGAGCGCTTGCTTTGACTGGCTTGAGCCTGTGCGTGAAGCGTGTGCAACTGTAGGCTACGTTTGGTCAGTGTTTTCTTTCTTTCTTTTATTCCAATTTCGGGTCTGTCAGTCACAGTGAAAACCGGGGACTTTTCCGGGGACAGCTCCAGCCGGGGACTGTCCCCGGAAACCGGGGACGTCTGGTCACCCTACATTAGAACTCTTAGAGAAAGCCCACCTGTCAGTGTCAGCCTAGTAGCAGAGAACTTGGTAGTCACGCTGGTGTATTGCCGGAAGTTGAGGGTTTACAGATGCTGCGTGATGTCTTTGCGCCTGGCAGCGGTGCTTTGCCGGTGCTATGCCCGAAAATAGTTCCAAATCTAAATTGGTCTAGTAAATCCCTTCGTGTTAATTTGCATTGATATTTGTACTCGATGTGAATGTACAGGTTAGGAGAAATAATTATAAAAAATCTTGAGTTATTTGATTCACTTTTGCAATGACATGCTATCTGATATCGCCGGATTACAGCGACTACGCTAAGCTAAAGCTAACCGGGCCGTTTCTAGATTAGGACAATGGCTGGGTCGGCTATCAAACGCTTTGGCTCACTCATCCAACTCTAGGGACTGCGGGGAGTGACCCAATTTCACCTAGGGGTGGCGTATTCCTTTAAAAGTACAACATTATTATCACGATTAGCATACTGAAGATCCACATGACTGTCAGAGGAGTATGCCATTTTTGCTTTGAAACAAATCACTAAAAGGTGAACACATTGCCAGAAATGTCCTTGTTGGCATATCAGCTTTCACATTACTCTTTCACTGAACTTTACTGAACATTACAAGCTTACAGACTTGCTACGCTTTCTTATAACCTTTCTAATATTTGTTTTTAAGTGTTTTAATTAACATCACATCTAACAGCTAGTTGTTTGCTCCAAGTGTATGTCTACATCTATTTCTGGAGAACTGAATGGAGTGTGTGAATAAATATGGCCCATTAGCAACACACAAGAGCTCTTCAAACTTGCGTACCTGTAGGTATTATGCGATCACGCTTCACTTCATGTCTACACAATAAAATGGGTGCTGCCTTAAGGAAATGGTATACTCCTCCGTCACATTTGCGCGTGTTGAAGACGTGCGTCATTTTTGACGCGTTCACAAGGCATACTCCAATTTCTGTCCTGAAATTGTCCTGAATACGCGCTAGTTGATTAAGGTTAGCGCCTGCGCACTACGAATTAACTGTGATACTCTGCCCCACCAACTGGTGGTGGTACGTCGAGCCTAAAAGTAGGACACTACCACTAAAGAAGCCTGAAACGCCTGAAGAATAGAAGGAGGTGGGATGTGCGAGCAATAACACACTTACGCAATAACACAATTACAGATATGAAGCAGTTCATTTGTCAGGGAACACAGCTGACTAGGGTTGGGCACCGAAACACGGTTCTAATATGGCACCGGTGCCGACACAAACGGTAGTAACTGCATCGAATAACAAAGTGGATTTCGGTGCCTCATTTCGGTGCTTAAATAGCGTTCTTTTCATTTCTTTTTTATATGAGGCATCACTGCATGTCACGCGCCATCTCTAACGTCTTGCTCTGATAGCAACACATCCAGATACAGTTAGCTAACATATGATAAACACTGGATGTATAAACCAGAGGGGTGCACCACATAGGCGAGTGGACAGTGTTTGACAGCTTGCGTGAGCCCAAGTAGCTTACTTTAAAGCGATATCGCGAGCTTCTGTCAAAATCTAGCAGTGGGCCTAACTACACACAAGCAAAAGGCTATGAAACAACATCAACAGTAGGCTAGATACGTTACACAATATCCTTGCTAATGCGCTAACTGACATTTATTTGAAATGTTATCAGCAAAGTTGTAAGGTGAAAACTTTATTTCACGGTGTGTTAAACAACATAATGGCATGATATTAGGATAATCTTTCATGTGCATGAGGCCCATATAGCATCACAATGAATATGAAGATCATGTTAAAAGTTAGCTGGCAAAAACATAAATATGTAGGTTACATACCTAATGTCACTGAGCTGTCAAAGAAGCTACGAAACCATCTCCGTACGTTATCGCTAAACTCAGCTGACTGGTGTTAGCGCATAGCCATAGTTGCTGTTAAAATGCCTAGGCGGCTAGCGCTGGGAATCTAAACACTTCAACACCGACATGTAGCCTAACATGTTCAAAACTACTGCGTGTTAAGGGTTAAGACATGAAATTTCTTGAAGCATTTGGGAACACACTGAATTAACTGGAGTCCCTGTTAGATTAGCTTGCTTGCAAATGCCGTTGTCCATGACGTGGCAGTTTTATGGCAAGCGGTTTTAACACACCTTATGGCAAACCGCCTACACTGGGTAAACTTGAAAGCAGAGCTTACCATTGTGTGTGCATGCATGGCAAGCTGTTTTAACATTTAAATGTATTATTCATAGGAGCAATGAGATATTGATAGTAAATTGAATATAACTTTAATTTCATGTTAAAATTTGTCTTATCAATAAAAAATAACAATTCATGCTTTAGACCATTTTAATTTAAAACATTTTAAAAACAAAGTACCGGTTCAGGCACCGTTTCGGCACCGGCACCGTTTTAAAAGTATCAATTTAGCACCGGTATCGGATAAAACTAGAGATGTCCGATAATATCGGCCCACCGATATTATCGGCCCGATATTAGCATAAAAATTTAATATCTGTTAATATCGTTATCGGATTTTTTTTGCCTTAAAACCGATAAAATAATGCTTGCGTTACACCCAAATAGTGCCTATGCGCTCCTGAAGCGTTTACCGGCGCACAGATGATGACCTCATCAAGCTGCGTCTTGAAGCATACAAACAAGCGTGGATGGCTGCAGTAACAAACTTGCTCGCTCTGTTTCAACATTATGTCTGTGGTTTGGAATTGGCCATGGCCGTCGTAGCCCCTTGAGTTGGCCGTGACGCCCCTTTGAAAATCAGAGGTTTACAGGCCACGGTGGCCTTGGTGCCCCCTTCTTTAAATATTCTGCTTTGCGTCCTACTAATAGCGATATATATTTAGCCTTTGGCCAAATTACGCAGTGGAGAAAGTGACAGCGCAAGAAAGTGCGTCCAAATTAACCCATTCTTCTCAGTTGAACTACTCGCGAAGTAGCCTACTCATCACACAGACATCACAAGTATCACATGAAAGAGCTTTTTTTCAGCTTTTAAACGATGTTAGCCGCTAATTGCTGTGGTGAACGGTTCGCGAGAAAAGTAAATAATATCATTCAATCATAAATTCTACTGAAGGTTTTGCGTCCACCCATTCATCTCGGTGGAATACTTCAGAACCCTTCGTTTAACATATGACAAACCATATATCAGAATAAACAGCAGACCTTACCGAACAGAAAGGTGTAAATCAGTCCCCTGTACAGTTAGCCGATCCAGACTAATCCCGTTTTGAATTTGCAGTAAATTTCAACATACATGGATGTCTCCAAATTTGGGATTTAAGTTTTACACAGTGTTTAAATTGTTCCACATTATTTTATAACGGGCCAAATACAAAACAAATATTACAAATGTCGCCTAGATATCGGTAAATCAGAGGACAGCTGACTGTAAGAGTTTGTGAAAGTAGCCTTAATGATCACAAAATGCTAAGCATGCATAGGCTATTTGAGTTTCTTAAAGCTGAGCTGTGCTTAAATTGTTCAATACATGATTTCATAACAGGCCAAATATAAAATAAATGTTAAATATAGCCTAGATATCTGAAAATATTAGATGATCAGATGATTTACAGTTATATGTAATATGTCATGTTTTTGTATACAGTGATGCAGGTCTACTGCAGTGAATACAACTTTGATCATTTTTATAGCCTACTACTGTATAGTTAACTTTGGCCTTGGTGCCCTGACATGTGGCCTTTGTGCCCCCCACCAAATATGCCCAACTGAAGGCCAAGTGGCCTTGCCCCTAAAATGGTGAAATTCCAAGCCTGATTGTGGGTATGGCCCGTTATGTACTTCACCTCAAGCCTGAAGTATTTTTTGTAGCTCAAACAAATGTTTTCAAAATTGTGCAGTATAGTTGCTTGCCACATTGTAATTGACTCATATTTGTGCATTCATTCAATTAAGGTGATTGAGTTTTAGTTAAAGAAACAGTTCATGAAGCATCCTACAAATGCAGGCTCATTTAACACAGAAAAAGGGTAGCCTGTCATACACCATGCCTGTTATTTTAGTTGGCTTTACATTCTGCTACGTTGCACATAGTTGTTCAGGTACAATGTTTTATAATTTGTGAAGAAGTCAAATTTGCCCTATTTGTTGTGGGCATTGTCAAGATTATCTCAGGGAGAGTGTAATCCAAACTGTTGTTTGAGACAATTAAAAAATAAAAAATAAACATGGCACTTTTTCCCTAAATTAAGTTGAAGTATTTTTCTTATTTTGCACAGACAATGTTAACATTTGGAAAGCCTTGTTGCATTCAAGAATGCATCCAGTGGGGCATCACAATAACATTAAGCATGTTGTGTTAATTCCACAACAGGAGATATGTGATGTTACCTAAATTAGTTTTGAGGAAAAATAAACCACATATCGACATCGGTATCGGCTGATATCGGAATCGAAATTTATGAGTTGGACAATATCGGCATATCGGATATCGGCAAAAAAGCCAATATCGGACATCCCTAGATAAAACCCAAACGATACCCAACCCTACAGCTGACACATTGTCTAAGGGCTAAAATGTGTGAAACGGAGCAAAAATTTGCTCATGTGTGCAATGGAGTACCAAGCAGGGAATAGAGTAGGAAGATGACAATGGCAAACACACACATGCAACAAAACAAGACAAATTCACAACACTGAAATCATGGGAAACCTTGAGCGGGTCAAACTGCTCTAAAAACAAGTCAGTGACAGCATATTCACAATTTATGGCACAAAAATGAAAAATATGATTAGCTACACTAACTACACTAGCTAGCTAAACTAGCTACACTACAATAGACAGGATGTGGCTGTTGTGAAATCTACACTGTAAAGAAAGTGAAAGCAAGATCCTCAGTTCATAACCTGATTAACTTGGTCATTAGATACTGTACCACAACTATTTATTATTGTTGCACTCACAGAGAGAGAGAGAGAGAGAGGGAGAGAGAGAGATTTGGGGAACTGGACTTCACAGACCTTTGAAACACCATTTGAATGAATTTGTTTTTTTGTACTACATTCAAAACCAAACTGGACATCATAAATTTGCTTTTAAACTTGACATTGTAGTGATGATTTTCTGGTGACTTGGCCAATGGGCACATTAACAATACCATGTATCTATAAGTAATACACAAAATATTCTACATGTATTCATGTAACAAATTACAAAATGGCACATGCTCCATGAAAACTGAAACAATTATCTTGGTTTTATTAGCACTTGCTTAAACCATTTTGTCTACACCTAAAAAAAGTCGCCCGTTTTCAAGTACTCTATTGTCTGGTGTTTGAGAATGGGCTCACTAGCTGTGGTGTTGAGTGACTGCGTCAAAGAAAGCTTGTGACTTACCTCTTCACACACTTCCCGAACTGCAGCCACACTGGGCTCTTCTTCTGGTTCCATTCCCCCGCCAGGGACAATCCACTTGTCTGGATGTCGACTGCTGCTCACCAACAACACCTACAAAAACGAGTCAATCAACAATGAGACCAAGACATCGATCACAGATACAACTTTGGGCTGTCAGAGTGGATGTGTGATCCAGCACGTAGATTTTACCAGAGCCCGTCATCTCTGGTTTTACTATTGACTCGACTGTTGCTTTTAAACCCGAATCCGCGGATTGTGGAGGCTCGTCGGAAGTCTTGATCATAGTAGTACGTACACTTGATCTCCACTCAGCCAACTGGCTAGGCGCACATAGATACTAGTGCTACTAACATCATACTGAACAAAACGACAATGTCTATCGAATTGAACGTCTGGCACATATCAGCAGACTCGCCGGTTAGAAGCTAGAAGCTAGCTGTTAACCTATTAGCCAATCGGATCATAAGAGTTAGGTGACACCTCGCTAGCTAAAGCTAACAACAAACAAAACAAATATTTATGCCCAACACCGTCAACTGTGCATCCAATGCCTAATATATCACACGTCCGAAATATCAGAAACTGTAGCCAAGTCCACGATACCGGTTTAAAACACTGGAAATGGGCCGTGAATTTGGAGCATCCGCTAGCACAGTCGGCGTGCTAGCTACTAGCTAGCTACCGCGCTAGGCTAGCTATGGTTGGACGTTCACCCTTGTTTGGAGGCTACGACTGAGCAGAATAATCAAACAAAGCTTACTATATCTTGTCGAGACTATTCTATGGTGTCTCTGGTTATAACCCTTATTTAATTAATTATGACAGTGATTAACCCATGGTCAAAGACATAACACAACCAGGGTCTGACTGCCTATTACCATAAACTGCGGCCCAGACCCACCCCACAACCTCGGCCTTACCTCCTCCTCACTCTCACTTCTGAAGCACAGACAGGCGGCGCGTTTCTTGTAGCCATCTCCGTCGTAGGTGCGAGTCTGGTTCGACTTCAACTTCATCATTTCGTTAGAGAAAATTAAAATTCGAGTCTCTTGAGAGGACCGCTGCTATTGGTATATAGCCTGCTTAAAGAAACCTTGTTAAAGGCCTGAAATTACTACAAGGAACCCCTCCTTCGCTTCATGTTGATAGACCACAGAGCTTCTCTAGCACAGACGCCATTACTGTGACTACTGTCTAGTTACGTAAAGTGCGTAGTACTCTAAAAGCTCCAATGACTTTGCTATAGACGTTTAGGTTTAGTGAATACAATATTGGTATACTAAATAACTAAATAGACTAATAATTAGGCCTAGTCTATAATAATATGTGCTGGTAACGTTTTATCCTATCTTCTAGTTCTAGCGAGAAAGATCAGTCAGAAAATAACTATTAAGATTTCACAATGTTGAAAACAACTATCTTACACCATGCTGCCTGGACACATTGAAGACTCCTCTGACTTCTATTAATACAATTGCGTCCTGCCATTCCTGGCAGAAATACTGATGTAGGCAGATGTTTATTGCTGGCATAGCCTACATCACCTGTAATATAGGCGTATAGTGTTTCCAGTGAATACATGTTAGTATGGGATTGGTATATTTGGGTCCAACGTGGGGGTGTTTTTGGTTGGACACAAATAGTGTGTGTGGGGGGGGGGGCATATTCAAAGAAGGATTAGATATTACAAATTACTGATGTGTTCCAGGCGGTAGGTGGCCTTTCACCATTGCATCTATGACTACTGGTCATTCAGCTTTGGTGGAATGAAAACATAGCCACTTTCTGATTCTGATATCACTGCTTTCTGGCTGTCATGAACCTTTTGTTTAAACAGGCAGTGAATGCACTCCATTCCATGGCCAGGTAGGATGGTGTTACAAAGATAACCACAATATCACAGTGCAAAATGAAAGACATGGCATATAGACATGAGCAAGTTAAGTTTATTTATATAGCGCATTTCATACACAAAGGTCATTCAATGTGCTTTACATAAAGCAGACAGTAATAACAAATAAAAACATAAAAGGGCAATAGTGAAAGAATAGTTTATAAGGTAAAGATGAGTTTTTCTAAATCATATTTTGACATCAGCCCTCTAAGTTTGTCAATATTTTTGAGGTGGTAAAAAGCTGATTTAGTTATCGCTTTCATGTGGCTGTTGAAATTTAGATCACTGTCAATGAATACACCAAGATTTTTAACAGTATCCTTTGCTTTCAACCCATTTGTGTCAAGGACAGTGGCAACCCTAAGTCTTTCCTCCTTTTTACCAAATATAATTACTTCAGTTTTTTCTTTGTTCAGCTGAAGAACATTTTGGGACATCCAGGTGTTGATTTCATAAACACTTTTCATAACCACAATGCTGGATAGTGAAATTATCCTGCCAGTGCCATACATCCTCAATCAAATCAACTGTCTGCCAACTGTGATAACACATAGGGGAGTCAAATTGTGACAGGCATGGAGAGGATATACTGTATAGTAGTAATTATAACCTTGTGCAAAAGCCTTGGTGCACCCCAATAATTCATTTGAATTTGCTCTGCAGATCCGTTCGGCCATCCTCCAATTCACAACAATTTCAGAATAATTGCAGAAAACCCAGGAACCAAACACAACTGCTTAGCCAGCATGGGACAAGCTTTACATAATGACAGACAGGGGAGTATGGTTAGCAGTACTGTTGAATACAACTAATGGCTGCACTGAGATGACATCAGTATTAGATGACTAGGACGTGTATTTCCGTTGGAACTCAGCCCATGACCTATTGTCAATTGACAATCGGTTTGGTGTCAGCCATGCTGCCAACCACAATCGAAAATATATATGGATTGTTATGTGCATTTGGGTGGCAGTGCCAGGTAATGGAGGAATGAAGTGACTAAGGGGCTGTATAAGCCGTTAAGGCATTCATGTTGGTGCAGACCCAAATCACTTTGAAGGCAAGAAGTGGTGGACAGCAGGGACCCAATTGAGCACAATAAGCAGCAAGGTAATGTGTCCTTTCTGGCTGACTGAAAATCAGACGTGCCATTGCATTCTGGACTAAACCATCTGCATGGTTTATTAGCAAGGAAAACAAGCAGCTCAGTCTTTCAGAGGTTGTTCTTTCATCCATACCGATATGTCCAGGATCAGATGGAAATGTCAGATAGAATTCTGCAGTGATATGAGAAGTAATTTCAGCCGATAATGGGACCCAGAGAAGTGGTGTAAATGTCAAAGAGGAGGGGTCTCAAACCAAGAATGCACTTTGCCCCTGTTTGAGAGTATACAGTAAGATGTGGTGGTTCACCGTATCAGCCTTATCATTTTAGATAGGAATGGGGAGAAAGTTGTGGCGGAATGAGACCAGAGGTGGAGGGACAGAGGGTCAGTGAGGCACAGGGGTTTAATCTTAAGGGTCTTTGTTGCACATTTTCGAGCAAGAATGGGATCAAACTCTTTGCCAGCTTTGTGAGTCGGATGGCTACAAAGCCGTTATTGGTCAAAAGAGTGTTAGGGACAGGAAGTCCACAGAATAGTCCTTGGGCACTGGGCAAACCAGATGTCGGTAACACTCAAGGTGGCAAAACTTAAATGGTGCCATTTCATTAGTTAGAACAACAGAAGTAAAATAATACATGATAACCTTTTCAAATAAGCAGCTGTTTCATTAAGGTGAGACACTACAGGCAAATAAGGTAACTAATAGATATCACCATGAAACTTACCCACTTGTTTACTTGCATTAAAATAAATACTTTTTGTATTACATCATTTCAATATGCAAATTAGGCAATATTCACTGAAATATGCATGAATTTGCATATATTTCCAAATCTTAGATGAGAACATCGGAAAAGTCAAGTTCAAAGTTATTGTTGCATTTTTGTTGACATATTAGATACAAACGTTTTATTAACGTTCATAAAGATATTATGTCTTTTTATCATTCCATACATCAGATGCCATGTTAAATCATACAAATATAAATATAGCTATGTGTGATATATGAACATACCCCTCTGCAAAAACCCTCAGAATATAGGAATAAAACGGGATAATTTGGTGTGTGTAAATGCAACTGCAGTGGAAATTTCTGGCTCCGAATATGAGGAGAAAAAAGACGGCCATGTAAAGATGTAATCAAAACCTACACACTAAAATAGTGTAGGAAAATAAGTTGTAGGAAAATAAAGAATGAAATGTGTATTTAGAACATTTTCTACATCATTCTTTGCACTAGTTTGAAAGAATAAATGTCAATATTTTTAATAAGTTTTAACGTACCTACTATTCAGTGTATTACGATTTCTTGGGAAGATGAGTTGACTTAAAAGTTAAAGTTGACTAATATTTAGCAGACACTTTAATCCAAAGCAACACAGACTCACAACGGCGGGAATTGAACCTGGGTCGACCAATTGTCATCATGCTGATGTTGCATCAAACTGTGTGTGTGAGTGTTAAGATGTGCTGCCTGTGATTGGCACTTTGTTAGACAGCACACTTTCACAAACACATCTCATCCACAAGGGGGCACCAGCTTGCTTCTTTGACTTGGTAGCAGTGAGCTAGCTATAAAAGCCTAGCCTGACGAGCCAGACCTAAATTAAAGTGTTACCATATGGGGATTAGACAATAGATCGTGTTGTATAACCCAGTGGTTTTCAAAGTGGGGGCCGCGAGGGGGTGCCGGGGGGGCCTCAGCAAGTTGGAAGGAAAAATAAAAGCAAAAAATAAATACATTTGGAAAATGTAAAATATACCTATTACTATGAGGGTTGTTATACAATGCCATTATAATAATGTGAGGCATATCTGAACATTATATTTCCCATGATAATGACTGGGAATAATAGTAGAGTGATAGCTCTCATATAGCAGAAAGCCCCAAATACAATTTTTACACACTGTATGCTCCATCGCGAAGTGCTTGTGGCTAAAATAATTATTAGGATTAGCTTAATGTATTTTTATATTTGCCGTAGTATTGTCGATGGGTTTAATAACACATCAAGGGGGTCCTTGGCCAGAACCTAGTGGTATTTGGGGGGCCTTGTCGTGGAAAAGTTTGGGAACCCCTGGTATAACCTACATTTTGTGCCCATTTAGCAATTTCCTCGAGCAAACAGGTAGCCAATCAGAGATTTCAAACAAACGAGGGAACAACATGTCACAATGCAAAAATGTTAGCCCATAATCCCATACTTCGTTCGAATCTGTCCATTTATTTCCAACTTGACCGAAGTCATCCATACATTTGCACAGACGTCTGCACTATTGTTGAGCAGCATAGTTTATATTCTCCTGTCTCTTGATTTGTTTGTAATGGAGGCTGGTATTGTTATGCCAGTCTCTTTACTGTATTCAAAACTGCAGGTGTCAGTCTACAGCTTTGTTAGCATAGATAAACTGATATTATGAGAAGTAGCTGCCATTGAAACTTTCTTTCTCAACAGTGAGTTTTTAAATTATGAATCTACACACCTCAAGCACGTCCTCAAGCACGACCTCAAAGCAAAAGTGACATTTTGTTCAATTCTTTGTTATGCTATGTGATGACACCATTTTACTGTAGGCCGTTCGCTATTCAGTTCACCATGCTTACGTTTTCAAAATCAAAGGCTGTTTTGTGTTCTTTCTGGATTTAAATGGCATTCAGAAGGTCAATGAGAAATTCCACATTCCATGTTTTCATATCAACTTAAATTAACAAGGTGGTGGATCAGTCTGGTTCTATTTTAAATAAATCACGCCTCTTTCATAAGGCTGCCTTGATTTCGAATTTGTGCGCTGCGGTTGTGACATTAGCAGGAATGGGAGAACGCGAGACAACAGATGTGATCTCCCAGCGAACTGGGGCTACCACTCAGGAGCTCTGGAGAAACCCCCGGGCCATCGAAATGGAACTGTCAGGAGAGGGCATCAGGTTTCTTGTTCTTAGTCTAGGAAAGAGTGAAGTTAAAGAAGAGGGCCCACCGAGCCTGACGTGGATTCAGATGCTTGGCTTGTTGGATATATTCCAAGTTAAGAGCTCCCGGTTCCCGACGTCATAATGAAGATGAAGTCTCCCATCGGTGGCCTTCTGGGACAACACCACCCCCACACCGACGTTTGAAGCGTCTACCTCAACAACGAACGGGTGGGCAGGGTTGTCTGTCTCATAGCTCATCTCGGCTTGTCCCCTGCACTCCGAAATCTGGCGCTAGTTAGCTAATGCTACCAACAGATTTTTAAAGGGGGTGCCTCGGGCATCGGCCTAGCCATGCAAATAAATCACTATTTTACACCATTTACGAGCCTCAAAGTAGCTCCACACTTCATTGATAGACTTCCGAGGGTCCTG
The DNA here is from genome assembly GCF_046254945.1 of Alosa pseudoharengus. Classification (NCBI taxonomy): domain Eukaryota; kingdom Metazoa; phylum Chordata; class Actinopteri; order Clupeiformes; family Clupeidae; genus Alosa; species Alosa pseudoharengus. Next base: position 23,145,315 of record NW_027468881.1, read on the forward strand.
ACATTTAAAACGAGACATTGACATCTTGAATTTATTTGGCCTATCCCTACTTCCGATAGAAGTTGGCAAACCCCAAGAAACTTTGTGTTTCCTTGATTGATCTAGGGACAGGCCAGTCCCAGACAGCTTGCACTTTCTCCATCATATCTGAATCCTTCTTTCTGAAAGGATAAAGCCAAGGAAGGACACCTCCGGAACGTGGAACTCACACTTCTCAGGTTTGACGAAGAGGTGGTTCTTTAGCAGACGACTCAGGACAAGACGGACTTGCTGGACATGGACACTCCTTAGAGAAGATAAACAAAGATGAATTTGTTTAACATGTCCCGTAAGACGTCATTGATCAGAGCTTGGAATACGGCCCGGAGCATTGGTGAGTCCAAAAGGCATGACCTGGTACCCGTAATGGCCCGTAGGAATGTTGAATGCCATCTTCCATTCACCCCCTCACGAATATGGACCAGGTGATAAGCCTAGGGTTGGGCACCGAAACACGGTTCTAATATGGCACCGGTGCCAACACAGACGGTAGTAACTACATCGAATAACAATGTGGATTTCGGTGCCTTATTTATCCACTTAAATCACGATGCCACTTAAATTGTGTTTCACCTGCCATAGTCGCTCCAAGACATGTAGCCTCAAGCTGCAAATGTCCTGCTATCCATGTCTCTGAAATTAGCTGACATACACACTCATATTGACCGACACTACTCAAGCACTGGCCACGGTTACATTCGGTCTTGTTCAGTAGTCAGCTGTGCGCGGTCTCCTCGTGAGCCTACCAATAGCCTATTCACTTCTAACATTTAACTTAACTACCAAGATAACATAGCCTATGTCATATAATATTTCTCCCTTTGTAATTTAGCCTATGAATTTCCATGAACAATTCTAGATGCACGAAACATAAAGGCTTTTACCCAGCCAACATTTGTATATGGGGCCCATGTGGGTACCATATGTGTTGCCAATATGGGTCCAATATGGGATTGTCCGCGGGTTCCATAGTGGCCCCATGTCATTTGCCCACATGGGCTCCATGCAGGATTACACTGGGTTTATTTGGGTCCCAACTGGGCAACATACACTGGACCCATCTGGACCCCAGCCATAAATTCTATCCGGGTACTAAATGGGTACCACATGGGTTAAAATATGGGTTTTTGGTGAGATTGTCCACGGGTTCCAAAGGGGCCCCATGTCATTTGCCCACATGGGTTCCATGCAGGATTACACTAGGTTCTATGTGGGTACCAAATGGGCAACAACCAATGGACCCATCTGGGGCCCCAGCCTTAAATTCTACCTGGGTTCTACATAGGTACTACATGATTTAAATAATGGGGTGTAGGTGGGACGATCCGCAGGTTCTATAGTGGCCCCATGCCATTTGTTGACATGGGCTTCAGGCAGGATTACAATGGGTTTTAAGTGGCTCCGAACTGGGCAATAAATAAAATTCTGTCTAGGTTCTACACATTGGCCAAATGGGTTGCATGCAAGATTATAATTAATAAGAAGTGCAAAGCTGGGCAATGCATACAAGATCTTGGTCCCTTCTTCAATTTAAATGGCTCCAACATTTATAATAAAATATAATTAAAATCCCAATATTTACAACATATACTATAAATACCAATCCAAAACCAGACCCATTTGTAATTCACCAGAAATTAATATTAGTTACTTCCAGGGGACTATGGCTGTAAGGTCCAACCAAACAGCAGAATAAGTAGCCAAATTTTCCGCATTTAAATAATTCTCATTTAATAAATCCAACAAAATCAACATCAACAACAGAACATCAACATCAACACTGACAACAACAACAACAACAACAAGAACTGGTTACAAAGAACACTAACTAAATTGAATTTAATTCAATCATTTTGACACTCTGGCTGCCCTCAGCCCTCCCCTATCCCTTGCCCCGGTAAACCATTTGCTCAATGCCCGTTCAGCCTCCTGCTGGTTGGTAGTGCTGGTCAGGGGGTTCTTCTTGAGGGCCTCTGTAAAACAAAATTGTATTTAAGATCAAATGCTAGCACTGTTTTTTTTTTGTCACAAACATTATCAGACAGGAAATCAACATACTCAAATATACATTCCATGTTTCGTTCCATACGTTCCATTTTTTTCAGGTTACATTTCAAAAAGCAACAAGCCCATCAAATTGAATTAGATCAATTTAGATCAGGGGTGTCAAACATAAGGCCTGGGGGCCAGATCAGGCCCGCCAGCAGGTTTCATACAGCCCCCAAGATGTTTTGGGTAGAAAGGGAAAATTAGAAAGAAAAGATATTCACATGTAGCTATTTTCAACATTTTTTTATAAGCAAATTATGTGATAAATTGATTAAACCTAGCACTACAAACCATCCTCAGGAAGGAAAAGGCCAAGAAACTAACATGGAAGTAGGGTGTTTCAAGAGAGAAAGAGCAGGATATGATGTCAGTAGATGATTTGTACTTGTTTGCTCATAAGTGGGTATAGTAAAAGAGTATATCATCAAACAACAATCTGATACCAATGCAAAGAAAAGAAAATGACCATGACGGCCCCCACGAGGTCTAATTCCAACAACTAGATACTTTCTACTAACTACTAATTGCAAAATGATTTAGTCCATGAGCCAGTTGGGCAAAATCTAGTGCTGCCGCGCTTAGTCAAAGTCAATATTTTACGGTCAGTGAGTTTAATCAACATGCCATCGTTACTTGTGTAGCCTGATCTTAGTACAATAGGATTAAATTAAAAGTAATTAAAATAGGAATGGAACTGGTCAAGGGTGACTAGGTAACTGAGTCCAAGTTCAATGATAAACGGTGCAATTCGGTGAGAGATGACTTCAAAACCTCACAGGACTAAGGCTTGATAATCTATCTATCTATAAAGCAAGAAATGTCAGTCTGCCTGTCTGTGTGTGTTTCTCGTATATCCAGTGTTCGAATTACCATAGGGCCCGGTAGTGCCCAGCCCCCTTAGTTCTGGCCAGGGCACTACTAGTTCTGCTCGAAATCACTGTCAGAGGGGGCCCACTCATTCATTGTCAAGTTGCCAACCCGTAACTATGATAATCTACATTTTCCCCGTTGGTTGCAATGTGTATTCCCCCCCCCCCAGACTGCAGGGGCACTGCTGCGCATAATATCCCCCTGTCCTGTCCGATCTCACCCTCCTCTGAATCGAGTTGTTATTAATTTTGCTAGAGCATTGTTAGCGATTGAGCAATTAGCAGCAGTGGAAAAAGTTAAAAGGAATGTATAATTTAATTAGAATTAGATATTAGAAAATTGTTACAACACGTTTTTACCTACTTCGGCAGAATCCGAGAGAGGATTCTCTACGCTTAATGACATTGATGACAAAGCCAGAAATCGTTTAAGGGAGCGCAGCTTAAATGCGCTTCTTTTTCTGAGCATCGATGCGCCTCTCCTGGTCCAGTTCAACCCTAAGCCATTCGTGAAATCATGGCTCAAGGCTGGGCATCGTCCATTAACTGTGTGGAAAACGGGAAAAAATGCCCAGAAAGAGACCATAGGCCACTTTGGGACTATCTCCAGTAGGCTTAGCCGAGATATGTGATAAAGACAGCTGTTTTGTGTTAACTTTCAGTTTTTTCAGTTGTGCGATGTTCAGTTTTGCACGTAAAATATTTGACAATTAGCTCTGCTCAGATTCATTTTTGAGATAGCCTTTGTTATTAGCAGTGGTGGAGGAAGTACTGAATCTCAGTACAAGTAAAAGTACAAATACACAGAGAAATATTTACTTTAGTAAAAGTAAAAGTAACACAATGACAACCCTATAAGTAGGCTAAAAGTAAAAAGTAGGCTACTTTTAAATGTACTTTAAGTATTAAAAGTAAAAGTATTTGCATAATGATTTATTCTCTTAATATCTATATTCTAAAAGAAAAATTAGTATGGGCTGTGGCATTTTAATTAAGCTAGTTTATACTCGACTAGATACAGTAGTTTTAAGCTAATGCAATTGTGCTTACCATCTGTGGCCCAGTTTACATTCTGATACAATTCTAGAGACTGTAATTCTGGTTATCTACTAGTGATCTGCTGAGCCTATATCATTCAGCAAAACACGAGAGCCTGAGTTTAACGGGGTAGACCAGGGAAACGTCGAGAAGCTGGGCACGTATAACGCTCCAGAATAGCAACCCCGCCCCCTGGTAAAACAAACGTGTTTGTCAGAGAGAAAAAAAAATCTGATCATAAAATGTATCGTAAAATGAACGATGGTGTTGTAGAAATGTAGCGGAGTAAAAGTACAGATAATTGCTGTAAAATGTAACGAAGTAAAAGTCAAAAGTATGCACTATAAATTCTAGTTAAGTAAAGTAGGCTACAAATACGTGGAAAATTTACTTAAGTACAGTAACGAAGTATTTGTACTTCGTTACATTCCACCACTGGTTATTAGGCTGAATTTCATAATGTCATAGATTTCATTTTAATAAACTGGCTACCCTGCTTATTATAATCTATTGGATGATGAATCCCCCCCCCCCCCCAGTGGGCCCCCCCGGAAACGACGGGGTAATTCGAACACTGCGTATATCTCTCTGACCATTCGTCAGACTGACCTAAGATTTTGGACCTGGCTTGCATGAGGGTGTGCATCTTTGATTTTTTTGGACCAAAGGTGTCAAAAGTATACACTTCCCATACTCAAGTAAAAGTATTAGATACTTGTACAGAAAGACTGGTAAAAGTATAAGTACTTATTCAGCTGCTTTACTTTGTTACTTTTACTTTAGTAAAAGTAACAAAGTATAGGCCCCAATTTGTACTCAAAGTATAAAAGTAAAACGTACTATAGCATTTTTGAAGGGTGATTTTACAGTTGTTGTTTGTTAAAATATATCAAAGTTGTTATCATTTTTCCAAATGCAACACTTTTTGTGCCACTAATATAGGAACTCTGTTTCAATACTACTGAAGATTTGATGGCTCTCTGCAAATTAATTAACACAAAAAATCACCCTTCAAAAATGCTATATTACCCTACTTTCTACTTTTATACTTTGAGTAAGTCAGAGACTATATAACTATTACTTGAGTGAAGCAACTGAATTAGTACTTGCACTTTTCAGAGTATTTTCTGTACAAGTATTCATACTACTAGAGTTTTTTTTATTTATATTTTTTCCAACATTTATCACCCAGAGGGTATACATACAAGCCGAAGCTCAAAGAAAAGAACCACAGACAAAAACAGAAATTCAGACACAGACAAAAAAAAAAGAATACAGAGAAAAGTGTGTGTGCTTGTGCATGAGTGTATGAGGCTACATTTATACATGGCCGGCTATTTTCATAAACGGACATTTCACCCTCTCCGTTTTCAAAAATAACATCATGCACACCTGTCAGTTTTCAGAGAAGTTTCCCCGTGTATATATGCCGTCAAGAGCATGCCAAACCTATCGGTGGCAGTGTAAGGAGAAGCTCAATCCCATGTTAGCCAATCAGAATCCCGAAATTAGCAACAACAGAAACAAATCACTTCCTAATTCTCTTTTGAATGATATTTGCCAATGCAACCAGGCCTAAAGCGTTTGCACAAACGTAAAAATGTGTACCACCTTAATAGCATCCATAATCAGTAGCCAAACAAACTGTAAACATAGGGCACTCACATGACGTTAAGCATTTTCTGGCGCGTAATGTGACGTTTGAGAACCTAAAACCCCGTTTTTCCCAGTTGACACGACAACACATAACCGGCGTTATCATAAATCTCCACTTTGGCCGGAGTTTTTAGAAATAATCGTTTTCTGTGATAAAAACGGGGTTTTCGTGTAAAGGAGAGGCCAAACCGCAGGGAAATATCTGCGTCTTCCCTTCGTGTAAACGGGGCCTGAGTGTGTGTGTGTGTGTATGTGTCTGTGTGCGCAGTGTATGTGCATGTATGAAATGCATCATGTGCACATTATCTGACCCCTTCCATGCTTTCAGAGCACCTTGTCACCTTATCTACATAGCACAAATATTCTGCTTTCCACCATTCCAGACTACCATTTGCTATGCATGTAAGCTTCTCCATTTCAAATACTTTGTTTATTGTATTATACCACAGGTGTAGTTCTGGTGTTTTAGGTTGCTTCCATAACCTTACACCTGCTTCAGAGCGGTCAAGCACAATATATGAAAGACCTTTCGCTCCTTAGCCTTTATCTTATGTTGTGTATTTATGCCCAGCCAATTTTCGAATGTGAGGGATTCCTTAATGTCCAGAATGTTTTTAGTGGCTTTCTCTACCCCTACCCAGAAAGACTTTATTACTGGGCAAGTAAAAAATATGTGTGTGTGGTTTGCTTTTACTTCTCCGCAACCTCTCCAGCAACCAGACCCTGTTGCAGGAGAGCACTTACTCATTATGTTCGGTGTAATAAAAAATCTTTGGCTTATTTTCCAAGCGTATTCTTTCCAATATTTGAATGTGTAGTTTTAAAATTTTCCTTCAGAGAGTTACTCCAGGCCATCTCCGAGATATTTATGGATAACTCATTTTCCCATTTTTCTTTTGCATTGTTTTTTACAATTGTTAATTTTTGGACTATCTTGTATATATTTGAAAGTTTTATCCTACCTTTGTCTCGATTTTCTGCCAAATATTGTAATAGTTCATTTCCAATGTTTTCTTCTTTTAGATTTTCCTTAATATAGCTTCTTACCTGTAAGTATTTAAAAAAGTGTTTTTGCTCCAGATCGTACCTAGCAACCATGGTGTTGTACGTGTTTATTGTATTTTTATCAAGAAATTGTGAAAAAGTAACTAATCCCTTACCAACCCAACATTGTAAAATCTTATCACTTCTACCTGGTATAAAATCTGGATCATGCATCATTTCTCTGAGCAGTACACTCTCACTCTGTGTTTTCAGTTTTTTGCACAGTTGTCTCCAGTTCATAACTGTATTTCCTATACAGAATGGTTGTAGGTGATGTTTTTGTCTCTTTAAAAAAGGCAATGTTCCTATTGATCCTGTTGCTATCTCATTTTCCATATTAATCCACTTTATCTCTAGGTCTCCTTTCATCCACTTCATTATTACTTGAATTTGGATTGCATAATAATAATTTTGTATATTCGGGAGGCCTAGCCCTCCTTCGTCTTTCGGTCGAGTTAGTAATTTAAATTTAACTCTGTTTTTTATTATTCCATATAAAATTTGCAAACATTTTGTTCCATGCGTTAAAGAAAGTTTCTGGTAATCGGAGAGGTATGGCTTGGAATAGGAAAAGAAGTTGAGGGAGTAGCATCATTTTAATAATTTCTACTCTACTATACGTCCCATCTGATATTAATTTCCACCTATTTAAGTCCTGCCTTGTCTTCCTTTCAAGCGTGCTATAGTTGTTTTTATACAAGTGATCCAGATCTTTACTAATGCAAATACCTAAATATCTTATCATCTCTGTATCCCATTTAAACTTATACTGTTGTTTTAAGGAGTGATTCATTTGTGTGCCAATACTTAGAGATTCACATTTATTTTCATTTATTTTATAACCAGATACTGTGCTATAGTCTTTAATCACCTCCAGTAGGTGTTGAATTGAAATTTCAGGGGAGGTAAGATAGATAATTACATCATCTGCATAAAGTGCTAGTTTGTGTGTTTCTTTCCCTATCTTTATCCCTTTAATATTTACATTTTGTCTTATAGCTACAGCCAGCACCTCAATATATATAGCAAATAAAAGTGGGGAGAGAGGGTCTCCTTGTCGAGTGCCTTTTTGAATAGTAAATTTCCTTGACAGGGTACCATTTGTTTTAACTGTAGACAGTGGGTTGCTATAGAGAGTTTGTACCCATTGACAAAAAGTCTCATCTATACCAAATCCCTTAATTGTTTCAAACATAAAAGGCCAACTGACCAAATCAAAGGCTTTATCAGCATCTAATGTCAACAATAATAGCTGTTCATTCTCCCTTTGTGCATGGTCAATAACATTCAAAGTTCGTCTAATATTATCGGCCAGGATTCTTCCTGGTATAAAACCACATTGATCAGGAGTTATTATGTCTGTAATGTTTTCTTTTAGTCGGTTTGCTAAGATTGATGTTATTATCTTATGATCTGTGTTGAGAAGTGATATAGGTCTATATGATTCACATTTTGTTGGATCTTTGCCTTCTTTGTGTATTAATGTTACTATTGATGATGACCATGTTTGGGCCCACTTACCTTTATCTAATGCGTACCTGTATGCTCTAACCAGTAACAGAATTATTTGTTCTTTAAAAGCTTTATAGAATTCATTTGTGAAGCCATCATCACCTGGCGATTTCCCATCCTTCAACCCCTGTATTTGCATCTGTATCTCTTGTGCTGTTATTGGATTTGTTAACTTTTCATTGTTTACTTGTGTCACTTTTGGTAACTCCATACTTCCTAGATATGTGTGAATTTGATCACAATCTGCTCTTACCTCTGCCCTATAAAGTTTTTCGTATTAACTAGCAAATGTTTCTGCGATCTGATCCTTGTCAGTTATTATTGTGCCTTGGTCTGATTTTAAGTTTGTTATATGTGCTTTCTTCATTTGTTTCTTTAGTTTATAAGCCAGTATTTTTAGTCACTTTGGCCCACCATCATAGCTTTCTTGCTTTATGAACGTCATTAACTTTTCAATCTCCGACGTACGTATTCTATCTAATTGTTCCCGTTTTTCTTTTAGTTGTTCCTGATCTTCATTGCTATTTGTTTTGCTGTCTCAATTGTTTTTATGTCCGCAATTAGCTGTTTCTGTTCTACTCTTTCATCTATTTCATCCTAGCTGAGGAGTATGAGATGATGTGTCCTCTCAGAACCGCTTTAGCTCCTTCCCATAGTGTAATTGAATCTATATTTTCTGTATCGTTTTGTTCCACATAATCCTTTAATGCCTTTTTAATCATTTCCATAAACTCTAATTCCTGCAAAAGAGAATTGTTTAATCTCCAAAAACTTCTGCCTTTACATCTTTGTAGTGCTATTGTAAGGGAAATCGCTGCATGGTCTGAGATGTTTATTGAACTGATGTTGCATGACTTAACTAACGTTACAAATAGTCTAACCTATTGTAAATTGAATGTCTTCCAGAGTAACATGTATTTCTTTTTATCTGGATTAAGTTGCCTCCATATATCTACCAGTCCCAGTTCAGAGCATGCTTTCCTCAGTAGGTTAGCATTTTCTCTGCTCTATGTGCCTTAGTACTAGATCAGTGGTTCTCAACCTTTTTTGAGCAAACGCCCCCCTGACCTTACTTTGATCCTCTGGCGCCCCCCCCCCCCCCACACACACACACACAATTAAAAAAAAAAAAAAAAAAAAACCCTGGGTAGGCTATAGGCCACTCACACTCATGCTATATTGCTTAAATAAAAAAACGAGCCCATTTCTGTGCTGTTTTGGTTTCTTCTGGAATTATAAGAAAATGTCCCTATGAGCCTATTTTATTATTAAGCAGATTTAGCCCACTGTTAGAAGCAATAGGAGACTGGTTGGGTAAAAAAAGAACATGTAAAAATTGATGTAATTTGCATTGTACTGTCGGCACTTTTTCTTGCTATCCACCATGTTCGTTTGTGTTGTTTTATTAAAGATGAAGACGTCAGTGAATTGTGTACATTTTTATTGGTTATTGAACTGTTAAGCCGCAAACTTGGGTCATGTTTATCGGCGTTACTATAGAGATGACGATAGCTGGGGCTGGGGGACATGAGTCCGGGCGTGTGCAGGCCCGAACTGCACTGTATGACCACTGAGCATAGATAAACAGTAAAATGTAGCTGGGACGGTAGAGGGGTTAGAAACCCATGAATGAAAATAGCCTATTTATTTCAGGTAGCCTATTTTTGCACCAAAAATATGTGAAAACCATGAAAGTTTAAAATAAAAAAAATAAAAAAAAACTCTCACGTTCCCAGCGCCCCCTAGGTTGTACGAACGCCCCCCAGGGGGCGGTACCGCCCCCGTTGAGAAACCCTATACTAGATGAATCAAGTTTTGAATCCATCACCAAATTTAGGTCCCCTGCCATTATTACCACTCCCTTTGTCTTTGTAACTAATAAGTCAATCAACTGTGCCATAAATTCCAGTTCACTAGTTCGCCCATCGGCATGATTGCTATACTGAGTGTATAAGCTAAGCGCGTGTTTGGCATGGTAGCTGGCCGTGGTCATGGAATGCCTGAAGCGGAGATCGCGATAGAGCGATGGCCGCTTGCACCCCAAAAGAGCAGAAAGGAAGGCCACTACCGAAACATTTGCGCTTGCTTAGCAAGTCATAGATCCACTAGATGGAGTGGATGTACAGTAGGACTGATAGGCATCTGTGGACCAACGGCTCAGTATTTGATTGCTGCTCTGATAGGCCAATGCATGCAGCTGTAGTAGCAGCTCCTATCCTGAATGCACAGAGTAGCGGCCTGTGGGAACTGGATTTGACAAGGATATATATTAGAGTCTGGAACCTGTGACGAGTGATGGGTAGCCTTCATCTGAGATGAAGAGAGCGGGCTAGTAGGCGATGCTTGAGCTGACCGATATGAGATGTAGTGTGATGGTATGAAAGCTGAGGATCTGAGGCAGAGTTGGATATGAAAAGGAGTGTCCTTTTTCGGAACTGATTGGTTTTAGTCTGATTGGTAGTAAACGTATTGTGTCCTGGTCTAACTCTCAAGATCTGCCATCGGGAATTAAATGATAGGAAGGGCACGACTCACTACATCTCAGCAGCCCAAGGAGGCCGGTCAACATGATGGAGGGTGAATCAGAGTGCTGTGACATGAACCCCTTGCGAAGTATAGCGAGGCAAGCGGCAAGTACACAAGAGGGGATCTTCGTTGCGCTTGCTCAGTGGCGGATATTCGTGTATTGCATAACTGATGGGTGTCAGGGTTCAGCAGAGCTGCTGCCGCGAGGGTCTCGGGGTTCAGCCGAGACGTTGCTGCATGGTCTTGGGGCTCAGCGGAGCAGTCATTAGATCGGTCCTGAACCTTGGCGGAGCTGTTCCTAAAGGTCCTATGGGCTCAGCGGAGCTGCTTCTGCATGGGTCCTGGGGCTCGTTGGAGCCGTCGTTGCCTGGGTCCTGTAGCTCGGTGGAGCCGTCGTTACCTGGATCCTGGGGCTCGGTGGAGCCGTCATTGCCTGGGTCCTGGGGCTCGGTGGAGCTGTTGCTGCATGGGGCTTTGGGCTCGGCAGAGCAGTCATCGCACGGATCTTGGGCCTCGGTGTAGCTGCTGCTGTATGGGTCGTGGAGCTCGGTGTATTTGCTGCATGGTTCTGGGGCTCAACGAAGCCATCGTTTCATGGGTCTTGGGGCTCGGCGTAGCTGCTGTTGCATGGTTCTCGGTGCTTGGTGGAGCCGACGTTGCATGGGTCCAGGAGCTCAGAGTAGCTGTTGCTGCATGGTTCTCGGGGCTTGGTGGAGCCGACGTTGCATGGGTCCAGGAGTTCGGCGTAGTTGTTGCTGCATGGTTCTCGGGGCTTGGTGGAGCCGACGTTGCATGGGTCCTGGATCTCGGCTTAGTTGTTGCTGCATGGCTCTTGGGGCTGAGCAAAGCAGTCGTTGCATGGGTCTTGGGGCTCAGCGTAGCTGCTGTTGCATGGGTCCTGGAGCTCAACGTAGTTGTTGCTGCGTGGTTCTTGGGGCTTCAGCGAAGCAGTCGTTGCATGGTCTTGGGGCTCGGCGTAGTTGTTGCTGCATGGTTCTTGGGACTGAGCGAAGCCGTCGTTGCATGGGTCCTGGAGCTCGACGTAGTTGTTGCTGCGTGGTTCTTGGGGCTTCAGCGAAGCTGTCGTTGCATGGGTCTTGGGGCTCAGAGTAGTTGTTGCTGCATGGTTCTTGAGGCTCAGCGAAGCAGTCGTTGCGTGGGTCCTGGAGCTCGGTGTAGCTTTTGCTGCATGGGTCTTGGGGCTCAGCGGAGCCGTTGTAGCAGGGTTGCAGGAGCTCAGCGGAGCAGTTGCTGCGTGGTTCTTGGAGCTCAGCGAAGCAGTCGTTGCAAGAGTCTTGGGGCTCAGAGTAGTTGTTGCTGCATGGTTCTTGAGGCTCAGTGAAGCTGTCGTTGCATGGGTCCTGTAGCTCTGTGTAGCTTTGCTGCATGGGTCTTGGGGCTCAGTGGAGCCGTTGTAGCAGGGTAACAGGAGCTCAGCGGAGCAGTTGCTGCATGGGTCTCCCTGAAGCTGTTGTTGCATTGGGTCCAAGCTCATCCCGTACTATCTGTGGCAGCCTTAAATAATCCAACCTGGGCTGAAAGAATACTTTTAGAATACCATTACCTGATAAAACATGACATATTCAGCATGATACGACATACAACACATAATACATGATAGGCAGATAAGGCATGATAAGGCATGAATGGTGAGTATCCAGATGGAATGAAATGGCTGTGGCTAATGAATAGCTGGGTAGACGGAACGGGATGTTAAAGCTGGAACGTGCAGCGTGAGGAGGTGGTCGAAGGGCCTTTGCTGTGGCTAGTGAATAGCTGGGGAGCCGGAATGGGACGTCGTGATCCGAAGCACTTGCGGAGTGCTGATAACCCGCTGCGGCGGGCTGGTCTAGCGCGAAGCCGGGGAAGGGATGGGTGGGGGGTGGGGGGAAGCGACGCGGTCCCTACGGGAGCCGGCTGAGACCAGGTGCTTGCTAACTCGTAAAGAAAATAGGGAGCTAGCGAGGTGAGTTTGAACGGACGCCTCTTCATGAGTCGTGGCGTGCTGTACAGACGTGACTCCGGGAATGGAATGGGGAGGGGGAAAAAGGGGGAAGGGAGGGAGCAGTCGTCGGAACGACTGGAAGAGGGGCAGCCCTGGACCGGGTCCTGGCTGGGGGAAGTGGGTGGGGAAGGGGAAGAGGGGGCGGAGGGAGTAGCGATGCGGTCGCTACCGGGGCCGTCTGAAGAAGTGGAGTCGGATCCGGAAGTACGGCGGAGATGCTGCGGGAAGGAAGTCGGTGGTTAAGAACCTGGGCCGCTGGCGTAGCTGTGGCTGAGGCAGCGGAGTGATACGCTCTGGAGCGTGTGGTGCAGGAAAGCGCTGTCAAGAGCAGCCTGCTTCCTGGTCAGGAGAAGAGAATGAATAGAGGGAGCGGTAAGGAGAAAAGATTGGTTTATAGGACTTAAAAAGGAGTTAAAAGATGGAGGAGGAAGGAATTTCCTATCCGACCTACGGAACAAGATGCCGCGGAAATGGAGAGTGCTGCGGATGTGTTCCGCTGTCCAATGATTGGAGCAATGCAATAGCGATAAGGTTTTTATTTTTTTTATGTTGATGTCAAGATTTAGCTAATATCCAAAGTTGTGCCACTTCTGATTGATGAGCACGTCAGTGCAGTGTCGTGTTTCACTAACTGTCACACAAGAAGACGACATAAATAATTGCAGCTCGCAATAAGATAATGCATTGCGATGCGATAAACGATTGTATGCGATGCGATAATAGCAAACAATTTTAATGAGCTGTCAATGGGGGGGCGACTCCCTCCTGTCGGTGTTGGCATGGAATGAAACAATAAACCGGTGTTCAAGGAGTGTCATTAATATATCCTGGCTGTAGACTGGGGTTTGAGGGCCTGCTGAGAGCGAACTTAGTGCAACTGCCCACAAAGCACTGCTTGCTGGCAAAGTGCTAATTTTAAAACATACGAATAACCAGTCATTGTAACCAAACATGACTTTAGTTTATTTGCAAGTGAACTAGCTTGTTGCTATACCCCATAGGAGCTACATGAAACGTCGGCCATCGACACAGGACGAGTTGACCAATCACGGTCCTTGCTGTCTGCGTCGCCTGACGCGAATTACAAATGTGTACTATCGCTTTAATAATTGCTGACATCTGCAACGCAGCGCCATTATTTAAACAGCCTGCGGAACAAGCCAGCGGAAATACGGGCACTTAAGGTTGAGGTTTATCAGTTCGTAGCTTAAATATCCAACAAGTATCAGCTAGTATCAGTTTATGAGAAGTCACTGGACAACTACAGGAAGTGAATGAACAAGACCTGTTCGTTTCCGATGCCAACACGGATTACGGATTGAGTGATCTTCGGAAGATAGGCCTCCGCTGGATAGTGGATAGTTTACAAACTTCAGACGCTTGGCGTGGCGAGCCATGTTAGAATTTAGAGCATTTTGAGTTACCTGGATAATCTTGCGACGTGAAAACGCTAACTTGGAGCAGCCTGATGTTAGAGCCTTGAAGTAGGCTGGGGTGAGTAGGCTATAGCATAATCGATAGTTGTAGCTTACCCTTGCTTAGAGTTTAGATTCTCTGCCCGAGCCCGAATTTGACCCGACCCGGCCCGCCACTATCCTCGGGCCGGGGCCGGGTCCTTGATCAAGCATTTTTTTTTTTTAAATCAATAGCCTACTTGGGTGGGGAGCTAAAGCTATGCCATAGTCAGACTCAGAAATATTATAGCCTATATTTATCAAATTAGGCCTAAGTAACAAGTGTATACAACGATATACAAGTTAGGCTCAGAGTTACAAAATGTCATTTGTAATGTCATCTGCGCAACACGTGTCATGCGCAGCTTCTCCACTCGCACGCATCACACCGGGCCTGCTGTGCTGTATTGTGTAGCTTAAGTGCAACGTGAAGCTTGAAGATGTAAAGAAAAAAAAATGAAAACAGGAGAAATAACTTCGAGCAAGTTTGGAGAAAAGTCGGAGGTATGCATTTGTCAGGTATGCTTTGTTGCGTGCATTAAGTGCGCACGATGTTCACCTATGACAGCAAAAAGACTTTAAGATGAACATGAAGCAGGCTTACCATGACAGAAACTAGATGTACCGCGTAGCGGTACAAAATATGACCGCCGCTCAGTCCTGCACATCCATTCCGCGAAAATAAATCATATTAATGAATTTGTCTCCATCTTCTACTCCATCCCCCACTCTTGAAACTTTTGTGTATGCTTGTTTGGAATGTGTGTTTGCACACATTCCGCACACAAAGTAGCCTACTGGCGCTGCAAAGGTGAATAGATTTGTTTCTGGGCCAAAAAATCTGTAACATTGTTATAAAACCTTTAAAATCTCTAAACAATCACAAGTAGGGCAGTTCATCACAGTCCATCCATTGCAACTGGACTGATGAAAGGTACACCTGTAGGCTACATTGTATTTGGGAAAAGCAGAAGGTAGCAGCATAATGTATTTATTTATTTATTATTAAACAAAACAATCCCTGTCAGTTCCATGCAGTTTTCAACAGCTATCAAGAAGAGAGGTCATGTCATGGATTTTTGTGAATGTTTCTTCTTCTACATATGCATAAGTTTAGTCATCTAGTTCAAATGATATTCAGCTTTATTGTCAATGCACAAATTAAATACCAGTAGTCTAAAACAAAATGCCGTTTTACCCAGTGGTGCAAATAACTGACATGTCCAAAGGGCCTTCATGAAATGCGTTGCGAGACTGTTCATACACATTTTAACGGGCAAAGTTGAAGAGCTACTCTCCGTTATTGTTTGTGCAAATAATATGCTGATTCATGTTCCCTTGCATTTTGCAACCATGAGGTCAATGGTTAAGCTCAATCTTTTGACGCAATCTTTTGATTTTCACCCAGCCTAGTCCATGGTAGGCGCCCGATAGAAATATTGTTTAATTTTGCGATTGAGATATCCACGCACTGGCGCCCCCCCCGCGACGTGTTCACCCCCCAGTTTTAGAGCTATTCTAAATGCAAAAATGCATAGAGGGAGTTATGACAAAACCGTGACTGTTAACAAACTATAAGCTATATAAGGTAGGCCCTATGCTAGGCCTATTACACAACACAAATTGTCGCTAGGCTATGCTGGCGACCCAAATAAAATCTCCGTTGGAACCAATGGCTTACACCTTACAGTATCAAGCTGCCACCTCTTGGCGAAAAGTTAATAGTTTTGCATATCAGTAGTAATACATTTCACGTAGCTGTGAATCACGGAAAGGGCGAATGAAGTGGACACTTCTAAATGGAACCCAACCCACTGTACAGTAGCTCAAGGTCTGTGGCTAAAGCAGCCATAATGAAAGCGTTATCATTGTTTGGATACTTCACACACACACGTGTTTTTTAATCACAGACTACAACTACCAAGCTGGAATCAAAGCACATCGATCCCCTCTCACAGCCTAAACACGCACTTCGAACAAACAAAAAGCGCCTCAGTCTCACGGAATAGCCATAGGCAAAACTGTATCTGACCGGTGTAACGTTGGTACTAAATCATTCATCGCAAAGAATGATTTTTGTAGCACGTGCAACAAATATGTGTAGGTACAGCCCTGCCCTGAATACATCTCAACGTGCGCTCTAAAACATCTGGTTTAAATGGAGATGTAGATCATCACGGGATCATAGACAGGTTATCTTTCAGGTAGCCTATATATTTTCCATTAAAAAACCATCACGTAGCGAACGTGTTGTGGCTAACTCACTTAGCTCCTGTTAGTAGCCTAGGTTATGGTCATAAGCGAATGAGATGACAGTCGAAAGATACAATTAGTGCTGTTATCGATTTGCTTGGTAGCCTATAAACGCATTTATGGTTTTCTACAAATACATCAATAATCAAATTGGCCTCCATCACTCAACCATGCTAACGGTAACATTATTTTACCTACGTTCTGCTATTGATAGGATTAACGTAGCCTACCTGCAGTAAAAAACAAGCATGTCCGATAAACATTCTCAGATTTATTTCGGCTTCAAGAGGAAATGGGAATTACATGTCATGCAGAAATCATCCTACCCTTATACGTTCTCTGCGGTAAACTACTGTAGCCTACTTGTCCTTGTAGGAAGCATAGTGTCTTTCCAACCCACTTTAGATTAACTTCCAACAAAATTACGTCTCACTGCAACGATGCGCCATCTAGTGGACAAACGACTACTTATCGCCAATACTGGAAATGCAGCCATGATGATGATGATGAATATTTATTTTGGCTTTCTTTTAATCCTACTGAATTTGTAATTATGTATCGGCCGTTCTAATACCGATAGTATGTGGGTGCCTGTGTGTGTGTGTGCATGTGTATATGTGTGCACCACCATCTACAGGCCAATGAGTATAGTCACTAAATGTACACATAACTTAATTTTTAGACCCCCCCCATGGATGAAATTCTACGAAACTTGGCATACCCCCAGAGAATGTCAGGTTAATCATACACATACAATTTGGTGCAGTTCTGAACGTCTTTACTGAAGAGAGGGGCGATTAAAGCAGAATGATATTGCATTTTCATTTTTTACCGGGGGGGTGCAAATCACAAATGAGTGATTATGGGCTAAGTTGATGTGGGCCCTTGAGACCAACATACCATAAAAATTTCTTCATCCTCGGTGCCACGGTTCAGGTAGTTATTTAGGAAAAACTGCATTTTTTGGGTTTCGGGGGGCCCAGCGCGGAGGGGGATCGGCCCCCGGGGACCAAACGAAATTTTTCCGTAAAAGTCTAGTGGGGCTACATACCCACCAAATTTCATGTGCCCCGGTGTTTCGGTGCCCCGGGTATCGTTGACCAAAATTTCAGGAAGTAGATGACGGGGGGAAAAAAAAAAAAAAAAAAAACTTTGACCGCTTCGTGGTCATAATAATGATAGCCAGCCTTCAATGTCCTCTTTTGTCACTTCTCCAAGCATACACCTGAGAGCGAGGCAAGCCCTCACAGAGAAATGCGTTGAGTTTTGCTGAAGGGACATAATTTTACGTTGTAAGTGACGTTTCTTCATTCGGATTCATTTGCAATCCATTCCATTCTGAATAAACAAACATAGTTTAGCCTACATTCTTCATCCTCCGTTGCATTATTCATTAATATAATTCTAGACGGATTTCTCTAGCTCAAACAGCTCGGAATTGTAGTTAAGAACGTCAGTTATAATGGCCCACGTATTTAAAAAATGTCGGGTTTAAATCGGGCTCGGGCTCATAATTACAGTTAATGTGTCGGGCCGGGTCGGGGCACAATGTGCACGGGCTCGGGTAGGGTCGGGCTTGATTTTTTGGGCCCGATCTAAGCTCTACCCTTGCTCTGTGCAGTGACCTGAAAACGCTGGTGAACCAGGTGGCTGTAGCCCATGGACTGGATGTAGCTTTTGGATGGTTAGTAGTGAAAAGACCCAGCTCCATTACGTCTGCCTACCGAGGCTTTGCGACTCCAATAATTTTGCGAGCGCTGCGGCATGTGACGTATGGATAAGGAGGCTGGCTTAAATACCCTGGCGGCGGAAGACAGGTGAGTTAATTGCTGTCAATCATCCCTAAGGGCTCCTCCCGAACTTTGTTTAGAAAACATCATGTCTGTATCAGGTGGATAATAAATATTAAAAAAGGAAAATTCTACTCCCTCTATTTTTCCAACTACTAGTACATACCTTCCTTCTTTATCCGTATAGCAGGCTTCTATTTCAAAGCTTAAACATGGTTTAAAGGCACACTGTGCAGGTTTTTTAGCTTAATATGCAAGTTTTTTCGCTTAATTTACCTTCATTTAACAGCTTCAGAGTCATTGGAATGGTTATATGACTTTTTTCGGGTTGAATGGTGGCCGTCTCGCTTCCCCCTAGCGCCTGTGAACGGAAAAACCACCCTTGTAACTGTGGGCCGGCGGGCCGACGGCCTCGGTGTCAGGAAGTATAACGAGTGTAACAAATTGCTTTACTGCATTCAAATACACATACACGCCAGGCACCGGCTAGAAAAAGGTAGCACTGGAGTTTCTCAGATATTCGTCATGACAAAGCCAGCGAACAAGAAGCAAAAACCGAGTAAACAGTAAGGAAATTGCCAATACTGCATAGTTTACCTTTAATTATTATTACCACTCCTCTTTGTTTGGAGTTAAGCGTGCTATAGTATACCTGACTCTTTGTTATTTTCTTTAATTTTTCATGCTCCTGTTTGTCCAAGTGGGTTTCTTGCAAATAGACTATGTCTGCTTTTTCCTTCTCCATCTCTACCAAAATCTTTTTTCTCTTTATGACATTATTCATCCCGTTGACATTTTAACTCACCCATGAAGCAGCTGACAATTCCCTGGAGCAGCAATCCTTAGTATTCTAGTGGTATCTGTCTGGTGTACTCCTGCCCCATGGCAGGGGCAGATACATGTGCATTCAGGTGCATGTGTGTATATGTGTATGAGTGTATGTATGTGGAGCTACAAGAATATGCAATATATATAAAACCATTAAGATTAAACCAAAGAAAAGGAAAAAGGAAAAAGAAACAAAAAAAAAGACGATACACATACAGATTCGGTTCCATCTGTAACACCCCAGGCAGAGGTGATATCCCATGGTGACTGTTGTTATAGACATCAGGAGTTTAAACAGTCCAATTAATTACCATCACGCCCCCCCCCCCCTCCTCCCATCTCACTCACCCCTTATATAACTCCCCCAACATTCATACAGGCCCATACCCCCAGCTTACACTCACCCATCTTACACACACATTCAAACAGGGGCACACCATGCTCACATAGCCAACATCAACTCCATCTCTTACTCTCATACATACTTACTCACATTCCATACACTCAGTCACCTCCGCTCACACACGCACAAAGGGAGAGAGAGAGAGAGAGAGAGGGAGAGAATACATTCAGGCTCAACTCAAACAAACAAACAAACAAAAAAAAAAAAAAAAATATATATATATATATATATATATATATATATATATATATATATATATATTTAGCTATGTGTCGATTCCATTAAATCATAAATCATTTTTTTCCCCCAGTCCTCCACAAAAGTTCCAAAACAGTTCTTGAGTCAGCCAAATGTGAGTCTACTCAGTTTTGAGTCATGGTTTTATTAACTCATACCTCAACGGCATTCGATAGCCGACGCCTTCCTGTTGTCCGTTTTGTAAAGACCTTTCTCCTCCAGCTCTTTTGCGGCCACTGTGAATTTCGGAAATGTTGTTGTAGTCCCGTCATTATTGAACATTTTCAGTTTTGCTGGGGCCAGTATGTGCGTCTTGATGTTCTGGGCCTTGAGTTGTTCTCTTATGGGTTTATATAAAGATCTCTGCTTTCTCACTGCAAAGGAGAAGTCGTGGTCGATATAGATCCGCTTGCCTTTATAGATAACATCTTTCTTGCTCCACGCTGCCTGCAAGACCCGTCCTTTAGTGTCGTGGTTAAAGAAAGTAACTATAATTGGTCGCTCATATTCTTGACGCTCTTTGGAGATGCGATGGGCCCGCACAATGCCGAGCTCCCCCGAAACTCCGAGGACCTCTCCCAACAGCAGGTAGAGGAAAGCAGTCATGTTTCCATCTTCGCTTTTTTCGGGAATATTGTATATGCACAAATTGTTATGTCGGGATTTATTTTCCAGGTAATCCACTATCTCCACTAGTGCGTCCACTCGCGACTTCATCACTTGTGTTGTTTTTTGAGTAGCAGTGTCTGCGTCGTCTAAGTCGCTCACCCTGGCCTCCAACTGGTCCACACGATGTGTTGTTTGCTCTATCTTCTGGCGCAATTCAGTTGTTTGTTCCATGATTGCTCTTATGTCCCGTTCAGTCTCATGGCGAAATTGTTTCAGTTCATCCTTTAGTTCTTGAAATTCTTTAAACAAAGAGTCTTTCAGCTCCGTGAACATTTGTTTGATCTCAGCTGTCTTCGCCATGCTGCATTCGTCTGCGTTTGTTCGCGTGACTTTCTTCTCCCGTGTTTTTAATTCCAAAGAGGTACCTGAGCGGAGGTCCATCAATCTACTCGAAGCTCATGACGGATATCTCGTAGTTAGTTTATATCATTAAGTAATATTAAATTCAGGGGGGGTTCAGAGGGCCAGCAATTCAAACTGCCGCCATGTCACTGGAACCGGAAAACAAAGTGTGTACTTCCAAGTGTGTACTTTTGACACCTCTGGAAATTTCTGATGGGCCACCAGTTTGCCCGAGGTGTTTGCCACACCCTTCAACAGCTGTTTTTAAGCATTGGCGCAAACAGAAATATTTTTCCAAATAAGGGGACATAATCTGCTTTCCAGAATACCCTGCTACATAAAGATGTGATCTAATAATTCTGCTACCACATGATCTTGCCCAGAAGAAGACAATAGCCTTCTTGTCATCGTTCTTCTTGTTATTTTTGTGTCTTGTCTCAGACAAATCACTAACAAGATAACAGACTTCACAAAGATTTGCTATTCAACAACAGGGTTTGCAAAATATGATATTCACTGTCATAACATACATTATGTTTCTTAAGAAAAACAGCCATGCTGCCGCACTGCTTCAACTATTGGATAAATGCACTTTACATTCCTGGCCACCATCTATTAGAGGTGTGAATCCTCACTGGTCTCACAATTTGATTATGATTATCCAGTCAACATTTTGATTTGATTCAATATCCCTACCCAAACTTTGAAAGTCCATTAATGGATTGTTGACTATCTTTCCTGTAGGCTATATTATCAACCCCCCCCCCCCCCCCCCCCCCCCCCCCCCCCCCCCACCAACTGCCTTTCATTCACACTGCTACTCTATAACTATTGATTGAAACCTTTATTTTAATTAATTCTTGGAAAGTACATTGAGGGCAGTCCTCTTTTACGATGCAGCTGAGATACAATAAAATACATTTAAAAACATTACTAACCACATAGTTCAACTATATCTATTGTTGTAGAATTCTGTGATCTTCTTACCTTTTTGGGGGGCTTTCCAAAAACATTTTCCAATCAACAAATATGCGGAACCAAGCCCATAGAAGATGCTTAGTTTTCACTGAAAGTCATATTTTTACCATTTTCATTCATCTGACATTTATGACATTGCTGGATAAAAACATGCCTTTCCTTTCCTTAGTTATGGTTGCCATGAGTACACAACACTACTACTACTACTACTACTACTAGTCAGGGTTGTGCACAATTTGAATTGCAATTCTGCTTCCTGTTTGCTACCACAATTGAAATGCAAGTGAAATTCAAGAATTGAATTGGAATTTAAGAGCCAGTTTCAATTCAATTCTGGACTTTTTCCACAAGCCTGCTACTAATAGTAGTAGGTTTATTATCATCCCAAAGGGAAACTTGGTTTGCAGACAGGTAAACGGATAAAAGCATACAAGAAATTAAGACATCAACAATGACCAATACACATAATACACATAAGACACACAAGCAACACACAACAGTCAAATGGAATTCAGTAATGAGCAAATTAAGCAAGGATATTGCCCTGGGTAAAAAGGAGTTTTTGGTCCTATTTGCATCTATAAAAAGGGACGTGTGGTGGCAGGGTGAGTGGTGGTGATCAGGTTGATTTCCTTCTAAGGTCAATGACCATATCCTTTGTCTTCACTGTATTAAGGATGAGGAAGGACTCATCGCACCATTGGATAAACTCGTCCACCACTGGCCCACATACTCAAAATATAGGTACATCTCATAGGCCTTAAAGGTCTTAAATTCTACTTAGCTGCATTACATTGCAATTACATACTGTGGTGTGTGTGGCATATTCAGGCATATTGGATTAAATCCAGTGTCATGTTCGCTGATTATCTGATAAAAATGCCCTTTTGTCATGTTTGTAGGCTTGCCTTCATCACTGCTTGTATCTGCACTAGTTGGCTCTCTGTCGCATCAGATTAGCAGCTTTTCTCTTTCTCCTTCCCTACATGTTTTTCACTTCATCTTTTCTTGGCTCTCTGCTTCAGCTGCCACAGCAGCGCTAGTTAAAACCACTGGTTGATAGCTGGATAGCTAATATATAAGTAAATCACGGTGGTTGGAGTGTTTAGTTTCCCACATGTTTTCAAAGTTTGCTACTTTAAATGTAGGCTAACTGAGAGGCTTCTCCTGTGAGTCTTTGAAAATATGTTTCATAATCCATTGAGACTAAAGGAGAAAACAATCAGTGTTAATAATATAATGGTAGCGTTCGTGTTTGCCTAATGTTAACCTTGTGCACTATAGACAAGCTGTAACATGCTGATTTTAAAAACCAGACGGGTTCTAACGTTAGATTAGCTATTGCCATAAGTTCTCCGAGTAATTTGGTCGCCTCGACAGTGATAATAACAAACTTAGCAGAGAATGCTAATTACAATTTCAGCGTGGTTCATAATGCTACCGAATGCATGAGCACACACATTACACACGCAACCCAAACTGCTTGAGTGGCCTGTGCAGAGAGGAAGGGTGTGTCGAGTGCATGGCATAAAGAAGCAACGTGAATTAGTGCGCTGTATGAGAACAGTAAATTAATGTGTCAATTTTAACAAACAGTATACAAACTATACAACACTGAAGTACAAAAGAAAGTGCAAAACAACATTTTCAAAATGTGCAGTGGTGATCACAGTCACTGCTTATGGCAGAGCTGACAGCATCACTACAGGCATCGTCCTTGGTTTTAAAAAGAACAATTCAAGGGGCCTTTGATAATTGCACTCTTTAACAAGTGTGGACCATTTATGCTTTCATGCATGCTGTCAGACTGTTGCCCTGCAGCCTGTTCCGCAAGTCTGTCTAGCTACTCCCTACGGGATTTGGGACACGTTTGATTTGTATCGCGCAGTAGCTTTGACAATTGTGATGATATTGTAGCGCAGAGGCTATTTGCCCCCGTGTTGGGCTTTCCCCTGTGTCTTCTGTTTTCCCGGTGTGTGCTTGTGTGTGTGTGTGTGTGCGAGTGTTTGTGTCTCCCTCTCCCTCCTGTGTCATAGAATGTGTCAATGAGTTCTGATGTGTTTTGATTGGGCGGAGGTGTCCAGGAGGGAATATTTAGGGGTTCAGATAGGTTAGCGATTGATAAGGGGAGGGAATAGAATAGGGGGTTCTAAGACGTCTAGTGTTTAGTCAGAGTAGAAGTGGATTACGTGCGAGTGAGTTGTGTTGCGTTGTGTTGTTGGCCGATGAGTGTGAATGACGAGTGATTGAGACCGTGATTTATCAGCTATCTGTTTGTTGTTTTGTAGTGGACACCTCCTGTTGCCCGTGCACTAGCCTGTACATCTATAGGAAATAAACTACTGGAGTTTTGGAACGATATTTCAGTCTCCTAACTTGTCATCGGTTATCAATATGTTATCTTCAACCTTACTGTTAGTAATCTGCTATTTGCTATTCTTCCACTAACTCTTACATTTGTATCGCAAAGCTGGCATCGGTCATTTACATCCATCTTGTTCGCTCTGGTGGGGAATGGTTGTTGTAGCGCACGCAATTTCTGAGCGTTGTAATGTAGCTTACTTCACGATCAAGCTGGCGCATAATGGCCAAACGTTAGCGATTGGGTAAGTCCACCCATCCAGCTTGCAAACGTTCGTCAATAGTCGAGATCCCAGACCCTTGTAGAAGCAAAGCGTACCAAGGGGATGGCAAATGGCCAGGCTAAAAAGGCCCCAACTGTAGCCAGTTTTAAATCTAGACTTAAGACCAAACTGTTCTCAGATGCTTTCTGCTAACTGTGCCGAGTTACAAATTCTGAATCTGCCTTGATAATTATTCTACCTTTTGGGGTGTACTACGAATCTCGATTAGTGGGTTAGCGAGGTATGTTGCGCTCAAAGCCAGGCTATGCTGTGACACGAAAGTAGATCTGTTTAAGTGTCGCTATATCACCATGGTATCTTATGCTGTCAACCAAACCTGGTCGGGAGGAGGTTATGTGCTAAGTTATAGCTCAAATCGTGTAATCTACCGCACACTGACCAATCAATTGTCTTAAAAACGAAGTTATCTCACGTGTAGGATTCTGTCATATATCTTACAGGTGGAGCTCCGCCTCTACTAACATTTTGGATCTCGAATGCGCTTTAATAGTGCTGTGCGTGCAAATATCCCACTATGGATGTGCATACCATACGACAACTGATGACAATTGATTTATTTGATGTTAAAGGTTAGACACAAAAAAATGACCGCAGTGTAGATTAAGCTATCGCTCATGAATGCGGAAGTAATTGTTTTTAAATAGAGGCGGTCTTGTGCGTCTCCACGTTACACGATTGGCCAAAGTCATCCCAACACCGAGAACACGCACAGATCTGAGCTGAAAGCCTAGTTTGACAAATATATCACATAACTGCAATCGTAGTATCACTTAACGTATACCCCTGAGTCAAGGCTTTGTCAAGCCTCGATATGTCTACATAGCCTAGATATGTCTAACGTGCTTCGTAGTATACCCCACTTGTCTTTTATTACTTTTTTACTACTTTTTAAATGATTTTACCTTGTGTTTTATGTTTTCTTTTTATTATGATCTTTACCTTTTGAACTATTCTTTGACTATATTGCCCTTCTATGCTTTTATTTGTTATTATTGTTTGGTTTTGTTTATGTAAAGCACATTGAATGACCTCTGTGTATGAAATGCGCTATATAAATAAACTTGACTTGACGACGTAGTTAAGGTGGCAGGCATGTGTTGCTAAGACGGCCTTAGCTGCAAAGTGCTGCGGGAAACCCTGCATTCTCAAATCAGACTGGCCATTTGACCCCTTTATCAATTGTAGTGCAATATACAAATGCTCCTTTTCTTATTGTGTAACTGCTTTTCTCCGAGATATAAAAAATGAAACTTACCACAGCAGACATCAGGTTGGCATCTGCCAACTTCGCCTCCAATTGCTGCACATCTTCTTGATCCTTCAGTGGGAATTCAACACCTTCGGATGGTTCTGGCTGGGATCCTTTATCCTTTTTTAAAAGACTGCAGCATTTGACTGTGGACCCTCTGGGTGTCCTTTATTTCCTCCATTATGCTGAGGATTTTGGTATAAATTGGGTGGCTTGTGGCCTCCACGTGGGTGGCTTGAGTTAGGCCTACTCTTCTCTGCAGCTGGGGGCTACTCATCGGTGAAGGCCTTCCAATCAATGATAGCTGGGGGTACTGCTTACCTGGATTGGCTGAGCGGGATGACACACACACACACACACACACACACACACACAAAACACAGTAAGACTTGTTAACCTTTCACATTACTTGGGCACTACCCGGAAATGTACCTGGTCAAGTTAGGGTGACCAGACGTCCCGAAAAATTCGGTACAGTCCCGATATCCAAGCAGTTGTCCCGAATCCCGAATCCTGCCCTAATTGTCCCGAAAATTATACTCAATCAGAATACTGAGTAGTTATTTTCTGATAAACATTAAAAACTGTCCGTAGAGAGTCTGAGTCGACTGCATGCAGCCCCCGATGGCAGCTAAGTGTCTGAATGCAGCCCGGCTTCTTTGTTTCTTTTTGAAGTTCTATAATTAGGCGCGAATATGCACTGATTTCGCGAAGCCAAGGACATTGTGCAGGCAGCGCAGCAGGCAGAGCCAGCGTGTGTGCAAAAAAATACGTCGGAAGTTCGGTCTAATGTCCATGTCGTTTTAACATAATCTACTTAATCTAACAATTATTTTGTATTCTTACTTAATGACCCATCATTTTGGCAAGGCTTGTTATTAGCGTTAGGCTATTATCCTTATTCTGAAAGGTCTGATTTGCACTGTTACGCAGTCATTGTTTTTTTTTTTTCCCACAATGACATTTTGAGTTCATGATTTCTCTGTTGTATTTTGAGGCAGACTTGATGTTTGAATAAAAATGTGTTTTGGTACAGGTTTGAAAATTCGCTGTAAGCCTACCACCCCCCCCCCCCCCCCCCCGAAAAAAAAGCGTCCCGAATTACAGCCAATCTCATCTGGTCACCCTAGGTCAAGTACATGTATATTTTATTTACTGTAGAGGTTATTAACATATGTAGCATATGTAATTAAAGGATAATTCCGGTATTTAGCACTTTGAGTCCATTTTCTGGTTTGTTTTGTATGAACTAGAGTGGTGGACACCGACATTTTGACGATGGGTGCTGTCTCGACTTTCTGACTCGTTTTGAATCACTTTTTACTGTTTCAGAGTGGCTGGCTATGGGCATGTACAAACATGTCCTTAAAACAACCCTTAACGTTTGTTTTCAAAACTGTAAAACTCACCGAGTGGTTAGTGATCATCACTGCTCTGTAAACATACATATCAGTATAGATGAATACGATGAAATCAGTAGCTACTAGGGGTGTAAAGATTAACCGATACGTATCGGTATCCGTTTTTAACGCGTAAGATACGGCTACATCGATATGTGAAGCCCCGTATCGGAATAAAACTGAAATGAACCGTTCGTTATATCGATTTACTTATTACAAATCGGTTCATAACCTTTTCTGCTCGCTCAGACTCTGATTTACGTTGCAAGCAGCGCGTTCATCCCGCTTCCTGTTTTGAAACTACACATGGCACGGATTTGTGGGTAATGAAGTTCGTTTTGGGCTACACTCATTGCCCAATGTCGTCAAAGGACTTCATTACCCATACATCTACCGCAACTTAAGCACGTGACAACTCGCACTCTGTCGGTGTTTGACAGTTTTTACTCTTTTGTTTGTCAAAATCCAGCGCGAAATTAAACACTTACTATAGCATTCTTAAACGGCAAGGATAGTCTGTAGAGTAGCCTTACGTTTGATGAAGGGATTTCCTTAATACTAAAGAATAATTTGGCCCTTGCTGCTTAAACAATGTACAAATTATTATTATTTTGTTCATATTCACGCAGACTTGGAACAAAATAGGCCCAGTTCATTGATATGTAGGCATATTTTGTTGTAGGCAATGAGAAAAGGCCAAGATTGTCTTAAGCACCGTTTTATTTTATTTCGGTATTGTCTTACCTCAACAATAGGCTACAGCTCCTTGAAAACAATTAGATATAACTCTATAAAATCTATAAAGTCTATAAAAATGTATTTTCATGTTGTATTTGGCTGCTTTGTTTGGCTGAAATGTAGACTATTCTTTTTTCATTTCAATACAGTATATTATACAAACCTCAGTTTAGATAATCATATTCACACATTTGTTTTTGCCTAATTGACATGACCATGATAATTTATAATATAAAATTAATGTGCACCTTAAGCAAATTATAAAAAATCTTTCAGAATGCTTTCCATTCTTCAACTGCATCGAACTGCATCGAATCGCATCGCATCGAATCGTACTGAATCGTTTTTTATGAACATGTATCTTTTCTTGTATCGAATCGTGCCCATGTATCTAGATGTGAATCGTATCGTCTTTTACATGAGAGATTCACACCCCTAGTAGCTACACTATATGATAATGTATCATTATCTAACAATGTTTTAGCGTTCAGTTTATGCATTCTGGAATGTCATCATACCACTTTCCATGCCAAATACAGGTTCTTTTCCTCTATTAAAGAGGAAATCCAGCCATCGGTTTCATTAGGGTCACCCCGTGTTGGGGGAGGCAAAAAAAATAAAGTAGATAAAGTCTACGCTTTACAACCAAGAGCTACCAGCCTCTTTTGCTGGAGCATGGTGGTGTCTTGTAAGGAAGCAGCTCGTGTTCCATAAGTCTTGGAAAGGTTTTGGTACTTTGGTAAAGATCCCTAGTAGGCCACCGCAAACACAAAATGCCAGCCAGCTGTGCCTACATAGTTTGTTGGCGTACTCGCTACTAACATGACGACAACAATGACTCATCTACATTTATGAAAACAGTGTAAATAATGTTGAAGCTACAGTTTTCAAAATGTACAAACCCTGATATCTGGAGGCGACGGAGGGACCTCATCAGAGTCCTCTTCATCTCCTCTTTCCTCCTCCTCCTCTTCTTCTCCTTCTTCCTCTTCTGTCTCCTGCTCTTGCTGGAGTTTTTCACTCTGCCTAAAAAGGTGAACACACACTTAAATGTTAGGTCATACCAAACAAGGACCCTCAACCAAGGATCCCCCAAGATAGATGAGAAAGAAGGGTGATGGAACAAAGTGGAGGTATGTCAGGGGTAGATAGGAGGAATAATCAAGGGAATTTCTTCATTCAGCCACATACAGTACATACCTTCTTCTTTTTTGGGGGATTTGACTGCTTTTGTCATTGATGTCCGAACTATATTCAGCTTGAGTCATTTTTCAGTTGGTCCCCCCCAGTACTGCGCAGACTCGCACTTAACTTCGTGACGTTAGCCATCGAACTGAATCTTGTAACTCATAGATACACAGAAATTGTTCTCACACTTCCTTCGCCTTCAAAGTCATCAAAGTTAAACATTTATTTATGTATTATTATTAATATCATCCTCACAAGTGATATCAAGTCGTGTTAATGTTGAAACTACCACACATGATCATCTTCAAAAACAGTCATGGTAAAACAAAACAAAAAAGTTATAGCCTTGAAGCTAATCTTCTTTCCACTTTTGACTGCTATGTGAAATTTCAAATGCTTAGCCTACGCATTGCATTAGGTCTGAGCACCACTGGAGAAAACACTAACATGCAGTAAGTTAGCCGGCGGTTTCAAAAGTTCCCACTTCGGAAGCCGGTTTCAAAAGCTATCGGTTTCAGTCTCCTAAACTGCCGGCGTCGTGTACATGCAAGGCGTAACCGTTAACAAAACCTCACCGGTTTCACAAAAACCGGCGTCGTGTGCACGGCCCCTTAGTAACATTCGTTGAATTGGGTGGCCAATAGCATATTCCTTTATTTTGTCCATCCAACCACCCTCGAGAAATTATGTCCACTGTTTTACGGCCATCCTTGAGAATCTCATCAAATTCAACTACTGCAAAAGACATCCTACAAAATGTTTAAGTTCATGAGCTGTGTAGCAGTGACAGAGCTACTACACATGTGTTCCGCAGAGGCAGCAAAATCATTGGTTTTGTACAGTCTTTTATGGGAGCACTGGAAAGCTGACCAGAAAGCTTTGAGAGTGAATGAATTCCCAGTGATTTGGACCCAATGGGGTATGTGAAGAAACATGTTCCTCTGTCATAGAGTTCATATATGACATGTGTTCCCTCAGCAGAGTCCACAATATTCCGAACAATTCCAATTTTGCCCTGAAATTCAAAACAATTTGTTCCAGCAGAGGTAGAGATTGTACAATCTTTAGTTTTGTACTTCTTATATTGGACATTATTCATTGAACTTGATCTCAATAATGGTCCGGAGGAGACAACTGCCTTTCATATACACGTCTTACTATTTGTTGTACAGGATCCTGTGGTCTTCTGACCATTTTTTTCAGCTGTCCTAGGTAGCTTTCAAATGGAAAGCATGAAGCGGAATCAAGTGGGCCATACCTGTCTGCATCATCTGCTAAGTGCAATAAATTATGTGCATTATTCACCAGATATTTTGTCCCATAAATCTTAGCCAAATTAATTACAAAGCATCTCAACAATCTTCGGGCATAACTGCAATACTCTCTACACAAAGGAGACAAAAGTATTCTCATAGCACATGACAGAATCAGGAAGTTTTTATACTGTCGACTGGGTAATCTTCGAAAAAGCACCACTGGCCCTGTGTACAATAAGAATTGCCTGAATTCAGTTGCTTTCCATTGGCTGTATTCTTTCAAAGACTGTGGCTTTCTTGAGAAGCTCTGTGGAAAGCTTTTTCTGCAAAGATTCAGGTGATCAGAGAGGGCGTTTAGAACAGAGGATTGGACCCGACAGCGCAATGGCCCCTTACACCACAAAGTAATCAATTTATGGACTACGCCTAGACAAACTAAATGCATGTAGTCCAAGAGGAAACCTGAAACCATGCTAACGCCCAGCTCGAGGAGAGGTGACCTGGAGGTGTGGTGATCTTCATCAGACATCTGTTCAAACAGACTATCTGTCCTCGGGTTGAAATCCATTTCAGGGAAAACCACTCTCCCTTCAACATACACACCGGTTTGTGTACAGCGTTCACAAGAGCTGTACCCTCCATGACCTTTTACTCATTTTAAAAAGGCCCGTGCAGGGGTGTCACAAATAAACGCATCTGGCAGGGGTACAATATACCTTTTTCTTTAAAAAAGATACCCGTTGTTGACAGGACACGTACATCGTCAACAAAATCTTTTAGATAGTCTTGGATAGACTCTGGCTTACTGGGGCCGGCATATACGCCTATGACAAACACACTTGCTTTGGGTAGTTCTACAAGTTTACCTAAAATAGGCCACAGCTGCATGTTGGAGCTTCTGGAGAGAGGCAAGCCATCAACATTCACACGAATAGTTAATGTATCTGTTGTGAGCTCTTGCTCATTTGCCATTTTCAGTTCTGGAATAACTGCATTTGCAATCCCAAAATGGTAGTAGTTCCCCAGTCCGATCTTTTTCACCTCACAATCTTTCAGTGTGCCAAGAAGGGTTCTGGGATCCTTGGGTAAATCCAAACCTAGCTCCAGAAGTATTGATAACAGCTCAGAGAGTGTGACATGAGACACATTTCGGTTAGCTGCCCACTCGGCCAGTTTTCTTCGAAGGGTTTCACCTGGAATATTTGCAGTGGGTAAGTCATCAGCTTCCCCCTCAGTGTCTGAATCCAGATTTGCCACATTACTGTTCTCCCCACCTCCCTCCATATTTGGCACTGCCTGCTCCACATCTTTCTCTAAATTTTGCACTAACTGATCAACATTTTCTTCCATATTTTGCTCAGCCTGGTCCACATCTTCACTATTTTGCACGTGATCAAGAGCCTGATCCACTTCATCCACAGCCTCCATGGCAAGGCTCATTAGATGCTGTTGCACTCTAAGTTTGATTCTCCTCCTCCTTGTCCGTGAATTGCCATGAAAGTAATCCATTTCACTAAAATACAGAGAATTAAGGCTGCTTCTGTCATGCATTATCAGGACAACGCTTACTAATTTTATGAGGCCTACAGTAATGTTGATATAAATAGGTATTTTCAGTAGTGTTTGTTCCTCCCCTTTTTGTGAAGGCTATGCTAGGTTTTAGTAAAGCAAAAAAAGGTTTAGGGCTGTATTGTGGGCACCAGCGCATGGCGTAAAGTTCGTTTTCCACCCGCGCAAAGTATAATTCGGTATTTTGCACGTTTATTTTTTAGGGCTGTATTTTGGGAACCAGTGCATGGCGTAATACTCGTTATTCACCCGCGGAAAGTTTAATTTGGTATTTTGCACGTTTATTTTTTAAGCATTGCGCCCAGGGGTGTGGCAGTTAACAACCTAGGGAGGGGCCTGGCGCATTGTCTAAAAATCGCTATCATACACCACCTAAACCTGGTCAGAAGTCAATGGCGAGTTGTTCATATGCTATTTTAAGAGCGCATGTCAACAGTCATATTGGCAGGTGGACACCATCCTTCTATCATTCATGAACGCACACCAGCGCACGTCCATGCAAAGCATTACAAATTGCACGATTACAATGGGAAACATAATTAGAATAAAGATATTACGAAATACTGTACATCTCATGATGAGTAGTTATTCACCATCATTTGCAAATTGGTAATGACTGTTAAAAGTGATTAGGGGAGAGGCGAGAGACACGTATGGAGCACAGCTGAAGACGCACCGTCACGAGATATAAGCAACTCCTCTGCAGGATAAATGTTGTTTTATTCAGTCACTTGAGCAATATTAGGGTAAGTAGGGCTGGGCGATATAAACGGTATAAGCGGTATGCGATAAAAATTTGGCCAACGATAGAGATTTTTGTTATACCGGCATATTGCGATAGGTCATTATGTCATCAAATTGCAACACGCTTGGCCTGCCGGGACCGGCAGCAACCACGAGGAGGCCACAGGTGTGGAAAAATGGCAGCGAGCGGTGAAGGTGTTGTAACGATTTGATAGCGACACAGACAGTTGTCCAATCAAAAGGTTTAGCTGAGAACGAGAGCAGGGACACAGACCCAGAACACAATACACACGGAGCAGGTCAAGTACACACACACGCTACACATACAGGGGTGGACGCAGCCCCCCACACAAAAAGGATCACACACGAGGGAGAACTAAAAGGGAAACATGTCACGATAAAGACGCTAACTTTAGACTTATAACTTAGGAGAAATACAGACATAAACCTCCAAACAATTCACGGCGGCCACGTCGTTGCCTCTTGCGTTGGCCGTGAGGCCCCTTTGAAAATCAGAGGTTTACAGGCCAAGGTGGCCTTGGTGCCCCCTTCTTTCAATATTCTGCTTTGCGTCCTACTAATAGCGATTTTTATTTAGCCTGTATGGCCTGTCAAAATAATCTAAGCATTCACAGCGCAAATTAATTGAGTATTTTACGCAGTGGAGAAAGTGACAGTGCAAGAAAGAAAGTGCGTCCAAATTCCATTCATCTCAGTTGAACTACTCGCGAAGTAGCCTATTCATCACACAGACATCACAAGTATCACATGAAAGAGCCTTTTCTCAGCTTTTAAACGATGTTAACCGATAATTGCTTAGTTGAACGGTTCGCGAGAAAAGTAAATAATATAATTCAATTTAATCATACATTCTACTGAAAGTTTTGCGTCCCATGATCTCCCAACCCATTCATCTCGGATACTTCACGAACCCTTCTTTTAACACACGACAAACCTCATATCAAAATAAACAGCAGACCTTACCGAACACAAAGGTGTAAAGCAGTCTCCTGTACAGTTAGCCGTTCCAGAGTAATCCAGTTTTGAATTTGCAGTAAATTTCGACATGCATGGATGTCTCCAAATTTGGGCTTTAAGTTTTACAATGTGTTTAAATTGTTCCACATGATTTCATAACGGGCCAAATACAAAATAAATGTTACAAATATCGCCTAGATATTGGTAAATCAGAGGACAGCTGACTGAGTTTGTGAAAGTAGCCTTAGCCTAATGATCACAAAATGCTAAGCATGCATCTAGGCTATTTGAGTTTCTTAAAGCTGAGCTGTGGTTAAATTGTTCAATACATGATTTTATAACAGGCCAAATATAAAATAAATGTTATAGCCAAGATATCTGTAAATATTAGATGATCAGATGATTTACAGTTCTATGTAATGTTTCATGTTTTTGTAATGTTTCATACAGTGATGTCTACTGCAGTGAATAGGCTAAATAAAACTTTGATCATTTTTATAGCCAATAAATGTTTAAATAAGTAACAATCTTGACTATTTAATGCAAGAACCTGCTAGACCTATATTGAAATTCACACACCAAATTATACCGCAATATATACCGTTTACCGTATGTGTCCCAAATTATACCGCAATATGAATTTTAGGCCATATCGCCCACCCCTAAGGGTAAGTGTTGCTTTTTCCAGCCTATGTTTTCGGTGGTAACCCATTGTCAGTCAATAGAGAAAGTAACTGCATATAACTGTCTTGTCGTTGACTGACTCCTTGTTGAAGTTAGTTTCACTTTGCCAATGAGTTCAAATAATAGACGAGTGGAAATGCGTGAAGGCTATGCTAGGTTTTAGTAAAGCATGGTTTAAGAATGACTATTCCATACGGTCTCACAAGCAGCCTCCATCAAATGCGCCGTTGAATGCCAAAATACCGATACATTTATTTGACATGTTTCCACGTTTGATAACGAAACCCCTCCCAATGTGAACTGGACATCCTACTAAATTTGAATAGACTTTTGACGAGTGACGATGCACTTTAGAATGTCATGATAGGGCCCTTAGTGGAATGACTGTTCCACACGGTCTCGCAAGCAGCCTCCTTCAAATGCGCCGTTGACTGTCAAAATACAGATGCATTCTTTGACATCGCGCCTTAAATGGAATGACAGATGTCATTCTCATTGGTTTAAATGATGTTACACCCCAAACACACCCCCATGACTGATTAAGAAACCTAGGAACACCTTGTTGCGCCATGCGCTCGACGTTTGATAACGAAAACACTCCCAATGTGGACTGGACATCCTACTAAATTTGAATAAGCTTTTGACGAGTGACGATGCACCTTAGACTGTCATGATAGGGCCCTTAGAGTTAAATGTGATACATTTCTTTGGGTTGCATGGGCAACAGTAGCCGCTCATCTGATTGGTGGGCAAACCTCAGGGGGTTGTTAGGGCAGGGATTATTAGGTGTGTTGGGTTGCATAACGGTTTGGTTTCATCTGTCAGTGGTACTGCTTGAAGCTTGGGCATCAACCTACGTATGAAGTTTAAGAAATGTATAGACATGAAGTTTCAAATTCAGAGCCTACCTGATGACAAGCCCTCTGGGTCTTGGAGTATTTGGGCCTTGGTGTATAGCCTAGTCAAGAAAGAATTAAGTAAGCTTAGTGTTACTTATCATGCATGGTAGACTTGTCAATATCAATAAGCACAAAATTCTCAGCCTAGCACTATTCCAACTCTATCCTATAATCAATGGATGGACAAGCTTGCAATGTATGCTATTTTAGGAGTCAGGTTGCTGCAATTGACAGGGTTGTGAGAAGAACTTTTCAGAGTTAACGGCTGAATACTAGAGGGCTACTTTATTTAGCAGTACTTAATTTACCAATTAGGTTCTTCTGGATAATACAATACTCTGTTCCCTCTTCAGTTATTTATAAAAGTTCCATGTCTACGGTTGTGCCACCCATGAAATGTATTTCAAGAATCTCATCACTTTAAAATGATCAATATTTTTAAATTTGGTATTTGATAGACCTCAAACCCAAAATCATGCCACAAACTTTATTTTTAATTCAATATAAAAAAGTAAATATTTCGCTAACTGGATTAGTATCAGTTCAAGATCAGATCAAGACGGGCAGAGTATATATACGTGTTTCCTCTTAAAGTGTAATTCTGTTGAAAATTGAACCCAGGGTCATTTTTTCTGCATGAAAAAGGTCAAGGACATTTTTCATGAAACACATAAAACGAAGCATCAAAAACACTGAATTTGAATAGACTTTTGACGAGTGACGATGCACTTTAGAATGTCGTGATGGGGCCCTTTGACTCCCAATATTTCAGTAAGACTACTTTTAGGCTTTTGGGCCCTATCATGACATGTAATCCAAACATGCAAGACGACTGGCTAAATGGCTATTAAATCTGGTTAGCATCATTAGTTTGTTCAAAACTGTTGCATTCAAATTGACTGCTAAATTCTAATCATCTCAATCCCGATGCAAATGGAAAAGTATTTTCCAAGACGCAAACGGGCCTGTCCCTATTCATTTGAAACTTAAACACACGTGGGGAAACTGAACAGTCTAACCAGTAAACTATGATAAACTAGCAAATGAAGCTACTTTGTTAACAATATTTCCAGGCTTCAACCAGTGCTGCTTTTCATTCAGACTTAGGCCTATGTGCACATTTATTTATTTGAGTGTTTTTCATGATTGTGTTGCTATTTCTTTTCCCTGTTTGCTTTGATTGATAACTGAGGTGGTTAAAATCAGAGGAAGGTTAAGTTTAAAATAAAAGTGTTTAAATGTAACTTTTTTTTTACTTCTGGTCCTTATCTGAAATAGATTTTTTTTTTAAATCAATAATTATCGATATCGACTGATATGAAATGCTTATATCGTGATAGTTTTCAGCATATCGCCCAGCCCTAGTAGCCATACAGACGGAACAAGCTGATGACATTAACAACTCGGCTAAACCAAAACACTGCACAGGCTGAAACAGAGATATGCCCAACCCCCCCTGCTGTGGGGCCCTCTGGTAACCACTCGCTAGCCTCCACTGAAATGCAGACCTTGGAGAAACATAAATAACCTGCTCAACAATGCTCATAGTTAGGGAAAGTTCGATTTTTTTTCTGCCAATCTGCAAAAAAATGTCTTACCAATAGCTTTTTTTTACTATGTGTTCCTATAGGTGTCTAGTAACACCTCCCAATTTATCCACGGCTAAATCCTCGGGGAAACACCTGGAGAGCCCATCAAGTTTGGGGTGCCCAGAGGGACTGGGCGAAAATAATGAAAACATTTTGTTGACCAATATTAGCTTTTGAGATGTCTAACTAGGGGTTTTTAGGGGTGCTCAATCTATCTCAGCCATTAGTTTTGAGTAAAAATTACTACAAGTCCATAAAAAATCCATAACAAGTGGTTTTATTGAACAATTACAAAACAAAACTTTCTTAATCAGTTTAAAATTTAACAAACCTCATCCCTCAACTCCCCTGCACTTCCTCACTCCTGTTATCTTCTGGCTGGTTGATGTTCTGGCAAGAGTTACCATGACAGTTCCAACAAGCAGAAATACACTTGACTCCTTGCTTTTTACAGCAGCACCTGAGAGGGTCACAGACGCCTGCACAGTTGCAGCTGACAAACTTCAGAAGGTAGTCTGGTGCAATGGGATCTGGTGTGACTGGTGCATAATCATCCACACTCAAGGATATCTAGTGATGGATTTTGTAGCAGTAGCCAATCTCTGGTCTGGAGATATGCCCGCAGAGAGTGCTATGCTGCACCTCCTGTACTCCTGAGGTAGTTTCTAAGGCTTGACACTAGTTATGTTGTCCTCATGAGTTTTACATGTTGCTCACTGTCCACCCTCAACGTTGGACACTCTTTTCTCTCTCTATCTATCTCTCTCTCTCTCTCACACACACACACACACACACACACACACACACACACACACACACACACATTTATGCACATTGACTCTCTCACAAACACATTCACAACAACACACCCACACATCTATGCACATTGACTCTCTCACAAACACATTCACAACCACCCACCCACCCACACCCACACAAACACACTTGCACACACAAATAAAGTTCACACCTTCACTGATACTGTCTCTCTCTGTCTCTCTCTCTTACACACACACATGCACAAATACACACACATGCAAAATGTCCTTTCTCACACACACCATGTTGAGACAAAACTATCTGTGATTATAGTACCAGTGTGTTACACGCAAAGTGTGTGTGTGAGAGAGAGAGAGAGAGTCCAATGCGGAGAGTGGACGGTGATCAACAAAATGTAAAACTCATGAGGATTAACTGAGTTAATATTTTTCAGGGTTCCCACGGGTCCTTGAAATCCTTGAAAGTTTGTGAATCTTAAAAAAATAATTCAAGGCCCTTGAAAGTTTTTGAAAAGAGACATAAATAAATGGAGGTCCTTGAAAGTCCTTGGATTTCTTTTTGAGGAAAAAAAATCCATACAATTACGTACAATTCCGCTTATTAACATGTACACGGCCAGCGTGATTTCTGCGTGTTTCCCGCGTGTAGTGTTTGTTGCCCAAATATTTCATTTAACATTCTGATGAATAAACCGACATGTTCATGGTAACGAGTTTAACTTAACTGTCATATGACCAAAATTAAAAGAAAACTGGGTAACACTTTATTTTAATGTGTCGCTGTTACAGTGTACCTACCTAATTAGGTACAGTGGTACAACCTGTGTAACAACATGTACTATCATTGTACTTGCATTATGTATTTGTGGGTACCTACATATAGTTGTTACATTCGAATACTGAGTGCTTTTACAATACTTTGCCAATTTGCCTACATTTTCATCAGAGGCAAAGAGCTGACCGGAGACCTGCTGGATGGGTTAATGATAGATTTGATATACAAACCATTCTTAGCTCCAGTCAAGGCCTCATTGTCTTCAGTGTACAGGTAACAGCTGTGCTGCTACAACCTTGTTACTCTTTGATACAGTGGAATAAACCTATTAAGTGTACCAGTTAGTCTGCAAATTGGTCTGCATGGCTGTCGTCCCAGAAGGAAGCCCGCAAACAGTTTGCTGAAGACAAGGAGACTAAGGACATGGATAACTGTAACCGTCCTGTGGTCTGATGAGACCAAGATAAACTTATTTGATTCAGATGGTGTCAAGTGTGTGTGGCGGGATACAGGTGAGGAGTACAAAGACAAGTGTGTCTTGCCTACAGTCAAGAATGGTGGTGGGAGTGTCATGGTCTGGGGCTGCATTAGTGCTGCACTGGGGAGCTACAGTTCCTTGAGGGAACCATGAATGCCAACATGTACTGTGACTAGGGTTGGGCACCGAAACACGGTTCTAATATGGCACCGGTGCCGACACAAACGGTAGTAACTGCATCGAATAACAAAGTGGATTTCGGTGCCTCATTTCGGTGCTTAAATAGCGTTTTTTATTTATTTATTTTTTATACGAGGCATCACTGCATGTCATGCGCCATCTCTAACGTCTTGCTCTGATAGCAACACATCCAGATACAGTTAGCTAACATATGATAAACACTGGATGTATACCAGAGGGGTGCACCACATAGGCGAGTGGACAGTGTTTGACAGCTTGAGTGAGCCCACTTTAAAGCGACATGCGAGCTCCTGTCAAAATCTAGCAGTGGGCCTAACTACACACAAGCAAAAGGCTATGAAACAACATCAACAGTATACACAATATCCTCGCTAATGCGCTAACTGGCATTTATTTGAAATGTTATCAGCAAAGTTGTAAGGTGAAAACTTTATTTCACGGTGTGTTAAACAACATAATGGCATGATATTAATCTTTCATGTGCATGAGGCCCATATAGCATCACAATGAATATGAAGATCATGTTAAAAGTTAGCTGGCAAAAACATATGTAGGTTACATACCTGATGTCACTGAGCTGTCAAAGAGGCTACGAAACCAACTCCGTACGTTATCGCTAATTAAACTCCATAGTTGCTGTTAAAATACTAGGCTAGCGCTGGGAATCTAAACACTTCAACACCGACATGTAGCCTAACATGTTCAAAACTACTGCGTGTTCTGGTTTAAGACAGTGTTTTTCAACCACTGTGCCGGGGCACACTAGTGTGCCGTGAGAGATCATCAGGTGTGCCGCAGAAAATTACCCAA
This sequence comes from Alosa pseudoharengus, assembly GCF_046254945.1. Lineage (NCBI taxonomy): Eukaryota > Metazoa > Chordata > Actinopteri > Clupeiformes > Clupeidae > Alosa > Alosa pseudoharengus. The sequence continues at coordinate 23,184,989 of NW_027468881.1, forward strand.
ATGTCACTCACTGGTCCAGAAAAGCAACTGTTGCATCAAATAATTTATAACCACATGCTCTCATTGATTGTATGATTGCACTATTTGTGGTATGCAGGCATTGTACAATGGGGGCCCCATATCCAGTATTCACAGAATCATCACATATCCAGTTCATAACAACAATTAAATTAGATATAGTCACCTACAAATGAAACAGAGGGCACTTGTTTTATTGAGCAGGTCTTGCATAGAAGCCATAATATTGCTTGCTCCCAATTATATCACCGACCTCTTGGAGAGCTACACACCATCCCGCTCGCTGCGATCCTCATCAACTGGTCTGCTCAAGGTGCCCAAGATGAACCTCAGCACCATGGGAGAGAGAGCGTTCTCCCACACAGCCCCAAAGCTATGGAACTCACTTCCAAACAACATCAGGCAGTGTGAATCCACTGCCCAGTTAAATAAAAAAACTGAAAACCTATCTCTTTAGACTAGCCTATGGACTGTGATACGGCTAAATGGACTATATATATTTTTTTTTTCTCCTTTTTTTTAATATATATATTTTTTTTCTTCTATTTGTTTGTTTTATCTGTGAAGCGACCTTGGGTGTCCTGAAAGGAGTTTTTAAATAAAATGTATTATTATTATTATTATTATTATTATTATTTTATAATAAGGCCATATCTGTGTATTATTTGAAGTTTTAGGCTATGGTATGTTTATTTTTTTTTCACATAGGATGTTAGTGTGCCGTGGGACATTTTAAGTGTCAAAAGTGTGCCGTGGCACAAAAAAGGTTGAAAAACACTGGTTTAAGACAAGAAATTTCTTGAAGCATTTGGGAACACACTGAATTAACTGGAAAATAGAGTCCCTGTTAGATTAGCTTGTTTGCAAATGCTGTTGTCCATGACCTGGCAGTTTTATGGCAAGCGGTTTTAACATACATTATGACCAACCGCCTACACTGGGTAAACTTAAAAGCAGAGCTCACCATTGTGTGTGCGTGCATGGCAAGCTGTTTTAACATTTAAATATATTATTCGTAGGAGCAATGAGATATTGATAGTAAATTGAATATAACAGTTCAATTTCATGTTCAAATTTGTCTTATCAATAAAAAAAAAAGCAATTCATGCTTTAGACCATTTTAATTTAAAACATTTTAAAAACAAAGTACCGGTTCAGGCACCGTTTCGGCACCGGCACCGTTTTAAAAGTATTGATTTAGCACCGGTATCGGATAAAACCCAAACGATACCCAACCCTAACTGTGACATACTGAAACAGAACATGATCCCCTCCCTCGGAAACTGGGCCGTAGGGCAGTATTCCAGAATGATAACGACCCCAAACACACCTCCAAGACGACCACTGCCTCGCTAAAGAAGCTGAGGGTAAAGGTGATGGACTGGCCAAGCATTATTCCAGACCTAAACCCCATTGAGCATCTGTGGGGCATCCTCAAATGGAAGGTGGAGGAGTGCAAGGTCTCTAACATCCACCAGCTCCATGATGTCGCCATGGAGTGGAAGAGGATTCCAGTGGCAACCTGTGAAGCTCTGGTGAATTCCATGGCCAAGAGGGTTAAGGCACTGCTGGAAAATAATGGTGGCCACACAAAATATTAACACTTTAGGCACAATTTGGACATTTTCACTTAGGGGTGTACTCACTTTTGGTGCCAGCGGTTTAGACATTAATGGCTGTGTGTTGAGTTATATTGAGGGGACAGCACATGTACACTGTTATACAAGCTGTACACTCACTACTTTACTTTGTAGCAAAGTGTTATTTTTTCAGTGTTGTCCCATGAAAAGATATAATAAAATATTTACAAAAATATTAACTCAGTTAATCCTCATGAGTTTTACATTTTGTTGATCACCATCCACTCTCCACATTGGACTCTCTCTCTCTCTCACACACACACACTTTGCGTGTAACACACTGGTACTATAATCACAGATAGTTTTGTCTCAACATGGTGTGGGTGAGAAAGGATATTTTGCATGTGTGTGTATTTGTGCGTGTGTGTGTGTGTGAGAGAGAGACAGTATCAGTGAAGGTGTGAACTTTATTTGTAAGTGTGTGCATATGTGTTTGTGTGGGTGGGTGGGTGGTTGTGAATGTGTTTGTGAGAGAGTCAATGTGCATAAATGTGTGTGTGTGTGTGTGAGAGAGAGAGAGAAAAGAGTGTCCAATGTTGAGGGTGGACAGTGAGCAACATGTAAAACTCATGAGGACAACATAACTAGTGTCAAGCCTTAGAAACTACCTCCAACTACAGGAGATGCAGCATAGCACACTCTGCGGGCATATCTCCAGACCAGAGATTGGCTACTGCTACAAAATCCATCACTAGATGTCCTTGAGTGTGGATAGAAACAAAGAGAACATGATTATGCACCAGTCACACCAGATCCCATTGCACCAGACTACCTTCTAAAGTTTGTCAGCTGCAACTGTGCAGGCGTCTTTGACACTCTCAGGTGCTGCTGTAAAAAGCAAGGAGTCAAGTGTATTTCTGCTTGTTGGAACTGTCATGGTAACTCTTGCCAGAACACCAACCAGCCAGAAGATAACAGGAGTGAGGAAGTGCTGGGGAGTTGAGGGATGAGGTTTGTTAAATTTTAAACTGATTAAGAAAGTTTTGTTTTGTAATTGTTCAATAAAACCACTTGTTATGATGGGCTCTCCAGGTGTTTCCCCGAGGATTTGGCCGTGGATAAATTGGGAGGTGTTACTAGACACCTATAGGAACACATAGTAAAAAAAGCTATTGGTAAGAACATTTTTTGCAGATTGGCGAAAAAAAAGCCTAACTTTCCCTAACTATCAGCCATGTCCACTGGACAAGATACAAGGATACAAGGAAGTTTATTGTCACATGCATATAGTTACTGGATGTAAGAAATGCAGTGAAATTATGTCTGGTGTCAGCCTATTTGTGCATTTATGGGGGGGGGGGGGTAAAAAGTGCAGTAGAAGAGGGGTTTAGTAGATTAAGTGGCAAGGGCTGCATAAGAAAGGTGGGGGAGGATTGGGATTGGGGGGGGGGGGTGTCACCAAAAAGGAGCACCCAAGAGCAACAGGGGCAAGGAAAAACTCCCTTACTAAGGAAGAAACCTTGGGCAGATCGATCCACGGCTCAAGGGGCTAACCCAACTGCCAGGGGTCTTGGTGTGTGTGTTGGGGAGATGACAAGGGAGATGGGATAGTGTGCTGTGTATGTGGGGAGGGGGCAGTGTGCAATATGTGTGTTGGAGAAGCTTCCTCGTGAGATAATGTGCTGTGTATTGGGGGGGGGGGGCAGTGTGCTGTAAGTATGTTGGGGATGTGTGTTGGAGAAGCTTCCTGATGTAATAATGTGCTGTGTATGTAGGGGAGGGGGGGGGGGGGCTGCAAGTATGGTGAAGGGACTTCCCAGGTAAAAAAAAAAATATTAAAAGTATACTTTTTGAAAGTGTACTAAGTACCGTTTGTACTTTTTTCGTCAAATCCAAGTGTAATTAAGTGTATTGAATTATGTATTAAGTTCAACTTAATATCAACTTGACTATACTTTGAGTGTAATTAGTGTGCTAAAATGGAACAACTTTTTTCAAACTTTAAGTGTTCTTAAGTACATTATACAAAAAGAGATTTTATGCGCATTCGAAACACAGTCGCAGTACAATTTTGTAACATCCCAAGTGTATTGGAAATGTACTTAAAAGGCATTACAGTATAACTAATAATAGTGTAGTAGTGTATTTTGAATACACTCTTATCGTCCTCATTTCTATTCATTTGGCATGCTTCTGTAATATTTTAAATTAACTTCAAATGTACTTCCTGACTACAATAAGTGCCTTGAAATTTGCAGTTATGTTAATAAAAGTATAGTCTTAAGATACTTTAAGCATTATAAAGGCATACAATTTAAGTATAATATTAGTGTGATTTAAAATTGTACTATTAGTACTCTCCTACCTATTATGTTACATGAAAAATTACACTTTGATTATGATAAAAACATTTTATTGACATGAATGAAAACAAAACATAATATTCATCCATAACAAAAGTAAAACATTTTTCTGAAAGTTATGGATCTCTTGAGCATATCTTTTCAAGTTGGATGTGGTAACGCAATAAAACATGCATTTGGGCGTATTATATTATTTCACATGCATAGATTTTTCGAGTGGCTGTTTGGCTGTTTGGAGAGTGCGCACGCATTTAATATCTACGTGTGTGAAATAATATATAATATAATACACCCGAATGCATGTTTCATCGCGCAAGCGCTTTTTGCCACTATTGTGTCGCGATACTCCTCAGCCTCATTGGTAGACCATCAATTCAAAATGCAGATTTCATGAAAAACAAAAGTTGTTTACCCTCCTAGGTGAGAGAATTTGCCCTCTAAACTCTAACATGGCTAAATTTGTAATGCATGATCATTTATTGCTTATTTGTTTGCAAAGTCTTCTGGCCCAGAAAGAAAACCATGGTGGTTACGGATCATGGCTGAGGAGGAAAGGTACAGCTGGTAGAGTTGTGCAGTGAGTGAACTTCCCTCCCAACACTGAGATGTGGTGGCAAAGGCTGTGGTAGCTACGGTGGCAACCCGGGGCTGGACAGCAGCCAAATGCATTGACCTTGTCTCTGTTGTCTGTGAACAGAAAGAAGATGGACAACATTTTACAAGATAAACAATATTTTACACAGAAATCCATGAGATTAATACAGATTATCTGTACCTATTTGCCATTTACTTTTTATGGGTCAAATTGGTATTGACACCATCTGTTTGCCATCCTGGTATGGGTAGACCTGGCCAGGTAGTCTTTCCTTAACCCTTAGAACCCTAAGCTGTTTTTAGGGCATTTTCACTACCTTTATTCATAAGGATTTATTCTGGTCATTGTAAGTGCCACACACACATATTATATATTGTTTTTTTCAGCAGAGTCTAGGCTATCCAGATCCATCATTTCATGTATTAATACTAGCATTGATTTTATTTTGATTTTTAAAGAATTAAAATATAAAAATCATATTATAAAAATTCTTATATTTTGACCTGTATCTCACCACAGCAAGCTCATAACTCTACATGCATTTCATGTGTGTGTAGGGCAGACTGTCCTGAAACGGGCAATACAATTGCCATGTTGGAGGGATACTCTGGGGCTGAGCAATTTACAGAAATATGTGGTGTGTGATTTACGGAAATAAATGCCATTTTTTATTTAGCGATGAAAAATGACCATTCTGCGCTCCATATCTGTGACACGAACTGATCTGACCTGACTTGACCCAAGTTTGCCTGTTAGCATGTGTGACTATGGTGTATGCACACATGATGATTCTCAACTTTTTACTGCATTGCCATGAACAAAGTAAAGGCAAAAAAGGTGTTTCTTTGTTGAACAAATTGGGATGCAATGTGAGCCTTGAATTGGATGCCATGCAGGAATTTGCTAGGATCTCAAAACCGGATTATGAACATGTTTTGCCATAGAGAAACACACAATAGCGTTGGATTATAAACATGCTTTGCCACAAAAACAGACAAAAACGTGGGGTAAGTCCAGCTATATGAAGTTATTATTTTGCTGTCACTTCGTCTGTTTTATAACCCAGAAGGATGTATTTGGTATCAAATGATAGCTCTGTGTCTCCTCTTTCATCTAACATATGTGGCATATATATCCGATCACGGGTCCGCGAGTATTTACTCCGAGAGTAATGGGTGTGCAGCGTTGGTTTGTGTACATGACGTTAATATTTTGCAGTCACTTCGTCTGTTTTTATAAGCCAGAAAGATCGATATCCATGGTACCAATGGATAGCCCTGTTTCTCCCCTTTCATCTGATATGCTTGCCATATCTATGCGATCACGGGTTCGCGAGTAATTCAAACACGAGTAATGGGTGCGCAGGTGAACGCAGAGAAGTATAGACTGTAAATATGATGCAATTTGATTTAATTTGATTTTTTTTTAATTTTCATACTTGATCGTACAAAGTCTCTTTGGAAAGCCCCACTTCTTCTCTGTCATGCAATAAAGGTTTTATCTCGTTGCGATGAACAGTCGCGGAGCAATGTAACAGAGAAGAAAGGGTGTGTTTTTTGACGCACTTTGCGTCAATCGGGTTCTAAGGGTTAAAGCGTTGTGCACCTTGGCACCGATATGAGTGCAACCACCCTGTTTTCTGCATTTGATTACCTTAGATTCCTTTGTTTCCAATACAACCGTATTATCGTTTTCGGGTGAAATGGCATTTTAAATGGGAGTCGTAGGGGCACTAGCCTATTATTTTGATGCATGAATCAAAATCATCATGTATCAAAATAGTTCTGCCCCTACGACTCTCATTCAAAATGGCATTTGACCCAGAAACGACAATACAGTCAAGCTTAATGGTGGCGCTTCTGACTTAATTATGCTTTCAAACGAAAGTTTGACTCAGGTACATTCACAAAAAGACCCTAGGTTGCATTTTGGCTTGAGTTATGCTTTAACCCTTTGCAGACCGCACGTTCTAATTTCGGTACCCCAGTACCGATGACGTTCAGTCTAATAACTCTGCCATACCCCAACCAATTTTATCAATGAAAACTTCCTCAAAAACGTCACATCATAGGCTTTCTGGCGATATGATTGGTTAAGGGATTTGTGGCGCGAATTACTTTTACTACGTGAAGGAAAAATCAAGAGTTGACGTCTCCCTCCACTAGAGGAAAAACAGCAGGAAGCACTATGCATCGTTGATCTTCACGTCATCTAAAGGAGAAACTACTGGATCATCTGAGGTAAAAACAAGTCTTTTTATGTTATTACTACTTGTTATCCATGTTATTACTTCAAAATCGTTTTTAAAAGTTATTTTTGCTGGTAATTACACCTTGTATGCATGGCCGTAACATAATGCGTGTGTGTGTTCACTTCAGCTGATATGACAGCTTGTATTTTAGCACACCGTAATCTTTAGTAAACTCATTATTTTCAATCATTTTTGGGGGGTTACTATATGTCAACCAAGATTACAGACCTACTAGGACTGAAACTTAAAGATTTGTTGTATTTTGAACGATGTTGCTTGCTTGTCATCTGATGATACAGAAAACTAGCTAAGTTAGGTAACGTTAGCATCAGGAGAGGCTGCAACATGTCCTTGACGCGTAGTCGCGATAAAGTTCACTCCCGTGCTTCATGACTGGCAACTTCATGTCAAGTACACCTAATCGGTATTTTATTGTCAAATAAACCTTTCATTCCTTCGTAATATGTATAACACAATTTACAGTTGTTTGTAGCCAAGTTGCTTAGCTTACTTAGATAGAAACATCTGACATGAATGACAACGTTAATGTTATGTTACCGACGTGAAGACTGTGTTGATCACCGATGGTGTAAGGATTTTATTCATTGACTGCTGTTTTCATCAATACATGACTGAAGATTTGTTAGAAATGTGTCTTAGTATTGTTTAACTTTTAGGCTGTAAGGTTGGCTGCTACGATTATGAGGTTTTTGGGTGGCTAACTATGATGGGAGCTCATAGCAGCTACACCCAAGCCTACACGTCGACACATAATTTTATGGGGGTAATTTGTCTTTACGCAACTGTAGTAGCCTATGCACGGTGTGTATGTGTATGCATACGCTGTTTAGATGTTTTCTGTCATATCTCCTGACTCATGTTCATGAATCAATGTTTGCTTGTAAGCTGGTATGCTATGTATGGTTTAACCAAGGCAATAACACTTATAGTGAGCTCTGAGACTAATGTTACCTCTCCAAGCAATATTGGAGTCCTCCAGTGACAAAAATACTTTTAGTGAAAAGAGTCATGGTTGGTGGTGATTAAGATTATGTGGAAGTAATGTAAAATAAAACTAAACAACCTATTCACTATCAGACCTGTGATTTTTTGTTATTTTAGATGGAGGGAGAGAAGTACGTGCAACTGAGGTGAAAGCAGCCGACTGCTGATGGCAAACATGACCCCAAGGACCACAATGGCATGGACATGGGACATGGATGGGTAGTTTCTGGATGAAGAGGAAGACAATTATTTGCTAGAGGAGGAGAGTAATCTCCCGTCATCCTCAGCTGGGTAAGCATGTTTGTGTGTGTGTGTGTGTGTGTTCGCCCAACTGGGCGTATGCACATTTCTGGTTGTGATAAGAGTGTTGCTTATAACAATAATGACAGGGATTATAGTGATTATAGTTTAGATAGATAGATAGATAGATAGATAGATAGATAGACACTTTATTGATCCCCAAGGGGAAATTCAGGAAGTTTGCTTAGATTTGTAATTCAATTTCTAATTTTCTTATCTGACAATTTCTTTATTTTGAGCTTGGTCAAGTCCCATGTCAGGTAGAAAGCATACACTTTGCCTATCCTTCTAACACAGACAGGGACACCAACTCCAGTAGCATTTACACCTCATCGTCTGCTAGGCTTAGATGGACACACACACACCACAGCTGTGACAACACACACACACCACAGATCTGGTGTGAATGCGGCATTAGTGTATCACCTTATGTGTAGGGCAAATGATATCGATAATTATATATTGTATCAAATTAAATGCTGTATGGTTGTTAAATGTATTGAATTTCTTCTAATGTTTTAATTGTTTATATTTGTGAATGTAAATTGATGCTTTGTTATGCTATAATATGAATTGATGCTTTTTGTTCATCATGTTAAAGTATTTTGTTGATCTTTGTTATACTGTTGTCTTGTAGTTTGTAAACATATGTTTATGTTATTTACCTGAAGTTGTTGTTCCTGATTATTTAATGAAATTGTTAAAGACTTATCTAAATAAAATGATTTATTTCCTCTTTTGTAAACCTAACACATGTGCCAGTGTCTCTTATTCTTGTTTTCATAGTAGAATGAAGCACACGGAGAAGCAGTTACCATCTGCCTAGTCTTTATTTCAGCCTTTATCTTTCCTCCCCACAATTGATTTTGCCTCCTCAGAGTACAGTAAGACATCCTATATTTAGCTATGCATCTTGTTTTTATGGTAAAACATCTTATATTTGTTACATGACCATTATATCTGTGTATTTTTGGTCAGATGTCAAACCAGGAAAGGAAAACATCCTACTCTTTAAAAATTCTACTTGTTACTGCGACTTGCAGTTATGAGTAAATTAATCATAACTTCTGAACCAAAGGTGATAAATTGATTCTGTTTCTTTCACTGAGGAGAACACAACACTGTCTATCTTTCACACACTATATCTACAATAGACATTAGGTGAAAAGTAAGATTCATCTTGACAAATTGATATTTTCGTGTTTTTTGATGTTGAATTTTGAAGGTATTGTTTAAAAACAATGCGTGTTACCCTCAAACTTATTAACTATGATATGTGCCATTTTAAAGGGCTAGTTCTCCTGATTACAATGGTGGGTATATCTTATCTCTGCCATGTAGCATGGCCACACAATAAGCCTTTTTGTCTCACAAGGGCATCAAGTATGAAAAAACGGAATGTTTTGTGCCGTCGGCAAAGGTCTAATAAATTTATCATAACTTTTGAACAAAAGGTGATACATTGATTCTGTTTTCATCACTGAGTAGAGGACAAAATTGTGAATCTCCCATACACTCTAAGTTTTTCTCTATCTACAACAGAAATTGGGGGGAAAATGAGATTAATCTTGACAAACTGATAGTTTTGTGTTTTTTGGGGTTGAATTTTAAAGATATTTTTAAAATAATATGTTTGTTCTCCTCAAAATTATTAATTATATTTTATACCATTTGAAAGGGCTATTTCTCCTGATTATAATGGTGGGTAAATTATATCTCTGTCATGTAGCATAATCACACAATAAGCCTTTTTGTGCCATAAGGCCATCGAGTATGAAAAAATGGAATGTTCGGCGCGGTCTGCAAAGGGTTAAGAGTAATGGGACAAGGTCCTGGATGAAGAATATTTACCTTTACTGCTGATTATTTGAGGCGTTCAGACATCTCAGTTTCAAAACTGTCCAGGAACACCTGTAAAAACATAGTTAGGCTTCAGATTAAAACTAGGTAAATTACAAACACTACCATGAAATGAACTTGAATGCACTGTCAAACACAAATAAAAAAATCTAAATCTATCGCATAAACCAAGGCATAGCTGCTAATATCAATCATGTAGCCTAAGCTTCATAGCACTAACTTAGTAGAACACCAGGTTTAATTCCCCCTCTAATATCAATGGTGGAAAAAAACGTTCTACTTCATAAAATGCATGTAATTTGTCCTGTAGACTCATTTTAAAAGATGTCTCCACGATTAAAGAAAAAAACAGCTACAATGTCATTAGCATGCGTAATGAATGTGAAGTGTGAAGAGCCTAGCACCATCCTCCTTTCTGAGTTAACTTAGCCTACATTATAATATCAAAGAACATTGGTGAACTTTAGGCAAACGTTGCTTAATAAAGAACACACTTTCTTCCATCATAGTTTGTCTAACGTTAGTGCTAGCCAACGCTTGTCAATAATCCCACAAACACAAAGCAGGCTAATGTAGTTTTCTTCTTGATCGGGATCTGGTCGACGTTTATGACGTTAACGTTAGCTAAATTAGCTAACGTGATCTGGCATTGCTAGCTTGTACTAGCAAGGATAAAAACCAAACTCTTGAAAGATTTCTAAGCCATCAATTTAACTTCTCCAAAGACTACCGAAGGTCATAAAGAGTAAGCTACATCAGAATCATTTAATAATATGCTTTGGGACTCACCTGATAACGAATAACTTGGCACTTTAGATCCAACTGGCTTCAGCCCTTGTTATCTCATATGACGAGTCCTTCTGGCTCTGTAGGACCAACGTCTCTGGCATGACTAGAATTTATGGTATCTTTAATTTGGACAAACCTGTAACCTTATACGGACCGTAAACGTATGCATTTTCTGGTCTCTACAGTCCATCTGTCTTGCAAATAAAGTTACAAGCATAGACTGTATAAAATAACGTTAATGTTTGCTCACACCACGTTTTGCTCGAAAGCTGCACAGATCCGCCCACTCCATTTCAAATTCAAACAACCATGTTATTGGTCAACTGGACTGCCTATACATTTAACTGTGTTGCCTATAAATTTAACAAAATGCCACATTCATCCTCTCACAACCTCTACTACATCACAAACGTATAGGCTACTACCTTGCTAACACACAAAATCAACAAAAGAAAAAATATTATTTGATGACCAAAACTGATAGATCAGTGTGTCTAGGCTAGGTTATTGCACATTGCCATCCATGCGGCTGACATATCAGGCCTAAAAGCTACACACATTAGTATTTTATTAAAGGTGAGATGACTATGAAACTATACAAACAATTTATTAGCCCTACCAAAAAATATATACTTTCCATAAGTACACTATATTACAACTCTAAGTATTAGCAATTTAATACACTTAAACGAAATAAACTTCTTCACCATTTAAAATACACTAACAACAAAGTACACTTTTAAAAAGTACATTACAAAAACACTTTGAATATTGCACAATAAGTATATTTAATTTTATTACACTGAAGTTGAACTTAATACTATGACTATGAAACTATACAAACAATGTATTAGACCTACCAAAACAATGCACTTTCCATAAGTACACTATATTACAACTCTAAGTATTAGCAATTTAATACACTTAAACTAAATAAACTTCTTTACCATTTAAAATACACTAACAACAAAGTACACTTTTAAAAAGTACATTACAAAAACACTTTGAATATTGCACAATAAGTATATTTAATTTTAGTACACTGAAGTTGAACTTAATACTATGACTATGAAACTATACAAACAATGTATTAGGCCTACCAAAAAATATACTTTCCATAACTACACTATATTACAACTCTAAGTATTAGCAATTTAATACACTTAAACTAAATAAACTTCTTTACCATTTAAAATACACTAACAACAAAGTACACTTTTAAAAAGTACATTACAAAAACACTTTGACTATTGCACAATAAGTATATTTAATTTTAGTACACTGAAGTTGAACTTAATAACATCTACTTTGAAGTATACTTTCTAAAAGTACACATTAAACATACTTTACATAAAGTACAAAAAGTGTAAGCATACTTGCTTTACACTTCATGTACTTTAATCATATTTCTAACACACTAAAGTATACTACTTTTTTACCTGGGTTACTATTGCAAGCAGAGCACTGTATGTATGATGTATGTGAGTGATGACAGTGAAGATGTATGTGTGGGCGGGAGGGAGTGGAGCATTGACTGTGTGTGTGTGTGTAGTGGGTGTTTGGGTAGGTGGGGGCAGTGTGCTGTAAGTATGTAGAGGATGTGTGTTGGAGAAGATCCTGAAGACAATGTGCTGTGTATGTAGGGAGGAGGGGGCAGTGTGCAGCAAGTATGTAGAGGAGGCTTACTGTAGCAAGCAGTGTGCTGTATGTATGTGAGGTGATGACAGTGATGATGTAAGTTAGCCTAGAAATCTAGACGCGCCCCTAGCGGCAGCAAATTACATTTGCTGCCAGGGCTAGTCTAGCAACTCTCCGTTGGCTTGTGAGCTCCAGAAATCGAAACTCAATCAGGCCAATGAAATCGTGTATAGAGTCGTTAGGTGGGCTTAACATAATGATTGATGGCAGAGTTGCAACGGTTTGGCTTGAATTCCCTGCTACTTGAAAACAAACTAGATGTACCGCATAGCGGTACAAAATATGACCGCCGCTCAGTCCTGTACAGCCGTTCCGCGAAAATAAATCACACTTCAATTTGTCTCCATATTTTACTCCATCCCCCACTCTTGAAACTTTTGTGTATGCTTGTTTGGCATGCCTGAGTGTGTGTGTGCGGCTGCACAGAAAGTAGCCTACTGGTGCTGAAAAGTTGAATAGATTGTAGAATAGCCAAAGAAGATGTAGCATTGTTATAAAACCTTTAAAATCTCTAAACAATCACAAGTAGGGCAGTTCATCACAGTTCATCCATTGCAACTGATTGATGAAAGGTCATTTACACCTGTAGGCTACATTGTATTTGGGAAAAGCAAAAGGTATCAGCATAATGTTATTTATGTATTTATTTGTTTGTTTGTTTGTTTGTTTGTTTATGAACAAAAACATCTCTGTCAGTTCCATGCCGTTTTCAATAGCTATCAAAAACAAAGGTCATTTTTGGATGGATGGATTTTTTGTGAATGTTTCTTCTTCTACATAAGATTTTATTCATCTTTAGTTCATGTAATACTTCATTGTCAATGCACAAATTAAGTAACAGTAGTCTGAAACGCTATTGTTAATGCACAAATTAAGTAACAGTAGTCTGAAACGAAATGCTGTTTTACATGTAACCAGTGCTGCAAATAACTGACATGTCCAAATGGGCCTTGATGAAATGCGTCGCTAGACTGTTCATACATATTTTAACGGGCCAAAGTTGAAGAACTGTTGTCCGTTATTGTTCGTGCAAATATAGGCTGATTCATGTTCCCTTGCATTGTGTAACTGAGGTCCATGGCTAGTCTGGCTTTCACCAGACCAAGCTCAATCTTTTAAGAAATCAAAAAATAAATAGCGGGCAGATCAGGCTGGGTTCACCCAGCCTAGTCCATGGCACCCGATATTGTTTAATTTTCCGATTGAGATATCCAAGCTCTGGTAGGCTTATAAGGTAGGCCTATTTACAACATAAATTGTCAATAGGCTATGCTGGCGACACAAATAAAATCTCCTTTGGAAACCAATGGCTTACGCCTTACAGTATCAAGCGGACTTAAACTGCCATATTGTGGCGAAAAGTTGTAATAAAATTCATGCAGCTCCATGAGTTAAGGAAAGCGCGAATGAAGTAGCCACTTCTAAATGGGACCCACTACACAGTAGCTTAAGGTGTGTTGCTAAAGCAACCATAATGAAATGATGGTGTCATTGTTTGGATACTTCACACACACGTGCTTTTTAATTTCACAGACTACAACTACCAAGCTGGAATCAAAGCACATCGATTCCCCTCTCACACACCCTGCACGCACTTAAAACGAAATAAATAGGCGTCTTAGTGTCACGCATGTATAGGCAAAACTGTATCAGTAACGTTGGTAAATCTTCCATTGCACAGAATGATTTTTGTAGCACGTGCAACAAATGACAGTCGAAAGATACAATTACAGTGCTGCTATCAATTTGCTTGGTATATCCGCATTTCTAGTTTTCTACAAATGCAATCAATCAAATTGGCCTCCATCACTCAACCAACGCTAACGGTAACATTACCTAGGTCCTTATTGATATTATAAGATTAACGTACCTGCCGTAAAAACCAAGCATGTCCGATAAACATCCTCAGATTTATGTCGGCTTCAAGAAGAAATGGGAATTACATTTCATGTGAACATCGTCCTATCCTTATTAGACGTTCTCTGCGGTAAATTACAGTCCTTGTAGGAAGCGTCCATTGTTTTTTTCAACCCACTTTTAACTTCCAACAAAATTACGTCTCACTGCAACGATGCGCCATCTAGTGGACAAACGACTACTTATCGCCAATACTGGAAATGCAGCCATGATGATGGTGATGAATATTTATTATGGCTTTCTTTTAATCCTACTGAATTTGTAATTATATATCGGCCGTTCTAATACCGATAGTATGTGGGTGCCTGTGTGTGTGTGCATGTGTATATGTGTGCACCGCCATCTACAGGCCAATGAGTGTACGGTCACTAAATGTACACATAACCTAATTTTTTTTAGACCCCCCCATGGATGAAATTTGGCATACCCCCAGAGAATGCCAGGTCAATCATACACATACAATTTGGTGCAGTTCTGAACATCTTAACTGAAGATATGGGCGATTAAAGCAGAATAATATTGCATTTTCATTTTTTACCGGGGGGTGCAAATCACAAATGAGTGATTATGGGCCAGGTTGATGTGGGCCCTTGATACCAACATACCATAAAAGATTCTTCATCCTCAGTGCCACGTTCAGGTAGTTATTTAGGAAAAACTGCTTTTTTGCGGTTCGGGGGGCCCAGCACGGGGGTGGAATGGCCCCCGGGGACGAAACGAAATTTTTCCGTAAAAGTCTAGTGGGGCTACATACCCACCAAATTTCATGTGCCCCGGTGGTTCGGTGTCCCGGGTATCGTTGACCAAAAATTCAGGAAGTAGATGACGCGAAAAAAAAAAAAAAAACTTTGACAATCCCTATATGACCGCTTCGCTAGCGGCGGTCATAATAAGGTTAGGATATGCCCGCTTGACAACGGCAGAGATAACTGGCCTTTGGCCGTAGCAACCATCCATTTAGAACGACTGGCCTTCATAGCAACCAAGGATCTTAGCTGTGATTCAGAGACAGGTCAAGAAATATAGTGCAATGTAGACAGTACTATACAGTTGATTTACAGAAGGTGGTTTAGAGTAATATGAATTAAATATAAATATGTGCAGTGTATTAGCAGTTATCTCATACAATAAGTAGAATAATGTATGTAGATGTAGCAGTAACATTATAATAGTAGAAATAATAATATAGATATTATAATCCCATTGTATTAACAGAATATAATAAAACAGAATAAATATGGATATTCAATATGACAAATATATAACAGATATGTACATAACATACAGCTATGTGCAGTGTGGAAACAGTGTCATTGTAGTGCAGAAACAACATTATAAGAGTAGTAAGAATAAGTCTATGTGCAGGATGAATAGTATGAAGATCCGTAGAATAACTATGTATAAATGTAATTACAGTAGGCCTATGTACATTTGTAAATAAATAGAAAACTATGGGTACGCAATGGGTCTGCGTACCATAGCATTAATTCCTGCAGGCGCCCCTGAGCAGGGGTGCTGAATAACAAATATAATGGATGTCCGACGATTTCTCCCCTCCTGGACATGTTTCGGATTTTGACTGCTAAATACATCATTTTAGTGCGGGTGTTAGCAGGGATGGATTACTGCACAGGCCTACCGGGCCCAGGCCCAGGGGCCCAAGGGGTCAGGGGGCCCTGAAGCCCAAGCCTTTGCATGGAATCATTGCCTCAATACCCCCCAACACCCCCCAAACCCCCCCTCCCACATATACGACAATAAGTGGGGGGCCCTTAATACATCTGGGCCCAGGGGCCCAAAAGTTCATAATCCGCCCATGGGTGTTAGAGAGAAGTTTTAGAAACGTCCTGGGCAGCCACAAATTCCAATGTTCCGCGACAGCACTCCGACTCCACTGCACCCACTCTAACACCACAGAAGTGCACTTGACATCATTAGCCTATTTTAGTATAGCTAAGGAAAATTACTTTTCTGATCGTCAAAACCACACCAGAGATGTTTGGCTTTAAATATAGGCTAATAATCAGGCTGCAATGATCTCGCAAATAATTCCTGAATAGCCTAAAGTGTGTCGTCTCCACAGCAAGAATGTGTCCTAATAATTTCTATCTTAGCAACTAGTGAAATGATTTCACTAGCTATAATTGATTAATTTTGCAAAACTGTACAACACAATTAAAGTTTCTTTCAGCTTATCCATGCTTTTTCCATGCACTTCATTTAGCGGAGAATATCTCAACTGTTATAGACTAATATGACCCCATTGAACAACGTGGGATGTGTGCCAAAATCGCCACCCGGGACGAAAGTTCTGAAAATTACCACAATAGGTGACACTATTATCACATTATAGGTGAATGGGACTTTTTTTTTTCTCATAATTACCACAATAGGTGACACTATTATCACATTATAGGTGAATGGGACTTTTTTTATTCTCATAAACTTCTACCAGTTTAATCTTCATATTAAGAGAAATACTTTTTGTATTACACTTTGTCTTAAAAATAAAATAAAATATGCAAATTAGCCAATATCTCATTAAATATGCGTACATAAACCCTAGCCTGGGTGTTCCCATGCTGCCTTGCGCGCGATTTGATTCACGCTGCTAAGGCAGCCTGGAAACTACCGCCCTAATTTTTGCCTCAGATAGGGAACCAATCACAGAACAGGGGGGAAAGCAAGACGATGATGAGCTATGCACAGACGCATTTGATAGACATCCGTGGCACCCAATAAACGGATCTGGGCATTTTTTTCAAATACGAGAAAATGAACGTTTGGTTCCCAGACCACGTCTCATTGAGAAGTGGTGGCGCTAGCCAGGCTACATAAACCCTTGAAGCTATAGATTTTCTGAGGTGATCACAATGTTCACAATGACCATGATTGTAAGGTCATAGTGTAAGCATTCTTATTTGATATAAAGAAAATGGCAAAAAAACAGTCAACCAATTGCATAGCCAACAACTAGCAACAAACAGGAATTGCCAGTTATTTATTAACCTAAACTTTAAAAGCTTACATTTCCTATCTGTTCTTAATATTGCTGTCATCACTAGGGTTGCAAAGGGGCGGAAAATTTCCGGCAAATTTCCGGAAACTTCCCGGAAACTTTCCATGGGAATTTAAGATGGGGAATTTTGGGAATATTCCAAATTGGAAACTTACATGGAATTAAAGGAAATTATGGGAATTAATGGGAATTTACGGGAATTAACTGGGAATTCATACTGTTTCATATACAAACATTAACATTTTGTTCCGTAATAAGCAATATGATTTGTTTGTTCGTATTTTCGCTTAGCTTGGCATACAAAGCTAGCTACCATGCTAGCGGGAATCCCATTATCTGCCTATGGTTTACTAGCGTGCTAAGCTAGCAACACTGAAACCACTGAACTGCCCAAGATACACCATGCCACTTAACAACAAAATCTGATTGGTTGGAACATTAACTGACTATCAGTTTGTTCAGTTAGAATCCCAGAAAATGGTAAAACAAATAAAAAAATATATAATGACACAACATACCACCCCAACCAAACCTTATAGATTATTTAAGTTATATATAAATTGTCAAGCTTAATCAGACAGATTAATCGTCCCATTGCAGTTTATGCAAAATGACATACACCCATTTGAATGAGGACAAAAGTGAACATAAGCCAATAACTGGGCAACTCTGTTTGCAAACTTCCCCCAGTTTCACACCAGTTATTTCCACATAAGATGACATTTTCACTGGGAATTTATTTTCCCCATGGACATGAACACACCATAGGTTTCCTTTATGTCTAGTAGCCTATGCTGATTGCTGTGTGCATGGGATTGACATATGTGCAGGGTAGAAATTTGACTGAAATTGCATTAAATCAGGTTGTTTTAGCTAATATTATGCTGCAAGATGGGGTTTTGTCCACTACATTTAAGTTCCCTGTTATAGACTAACTTGCCATATTAAAAATTCCCAGTTTATTCCCATTATTTCCCGTTTATTCCCTTTAATTTCCATATATTCCCGTTAATTCCCTTGGAAAGTTTCCAACTTTGAAAATTCCCGGAATTTTGCAACCCTAGTCATCACCACAACTTTTTTTTTCAACAAAAGTTTACTTGGCAGCCATAGTGACCTGAGATCATAGCAGAGCACATGGCTGTCAAGCAAGATGACTTGTGAGATCAAGAAAAGTAAGGAAATCTACTCTTTATTCTTTGTGTTGCTGTGTACACTTATTACATGTCATTATCATATGAGTTGTAATTTTGTGTATTTAAATAATTATAATGAATTTGTATCAGTTTTAGATGCTCATTGAGCTCAATGCAAATCAAACCAGCTAATAGGCTAACTGAAATAACACCATGCCAATCTCTAGGTTGTAACAATTCAATGTATTACAACTATTTATAAAGTTCCTATTAATTGAGTTACTTTATTCGCTAGATAGCGTGAAAAAGAGAAAAGAAGAAATAAACAAAAAAAGGGCCTTCATAAAGAGCAGGTCGTATATTAATCTCAGTCCGTTTATCCCTGTGAAGTCCGTGTGTTAACTTAGTTCCTCCAACGCAGTCCCCGATCTTACATGATACAAACTGTAATCCAAAATCCCAGGAAAGATAATCCACAAACGAAAAGATAAATCCTTACATTTTACGAATGTCCAACCACATCTTAATCCGTATGGCAGCAACGACACCCGGCAATAAACGAAAATCAAAAAGGACACATCTCACCCGCGCTCCGTTTCCCGGTGGTATTCCAAAGATTTAGTCCATTAGTCCAGTCCGAAAAAACAAACAAACATCCACCGACGAGCGATTTTGATCAGCATGAAGCCATTTAATTCCTCCTTTGTTCTCCCCCCGACACCAGCTTCCTAGTTTAAATTTCTCCACCCTATGACGGAACTCGGTCAGCTGATTTGCCTGCGCAAGCTGCGCTTCAGAGAGAGATGTGCAGTCAGTGAGGAAACATTAGTGAAAAGTGAATCCTATAATGCAAATTCTTGCCTTACTCTCATATGCATACAAAAAAGAACATAACCTGGCCAGGAATAACTTATATTTTTTCTTTATTTAGATATATTCATTAATTCGCTAATTAATTCAGTGGCTACATAGTCCCCTCCCCCAGATCTCACACACTGGGAATAGTTCCAAAGTATGGCTTCATATTAACAACATTAATTGTGTCTGAGGATGTACCATCTCTGCTACGAACTTTATAATTAAGGGGTCCTAGCCTTTTCTCCACTTTGTATGGGCCAATCCATTTAGGAGCTAGTTTGGCTGAAAACTTTTTGGCTGCATCTGACAGTGGGTGAGACTTTATCCAAACAACATCTCCTTCCTCATAATGACTATCTCGCCTCCTGCTGTTGTAGTATTTGGCTTGTTTTTGTTGAGCCCTATTCACATTTTGAGCAACCATTTTTACTAAATGCTGTTGCCGTTCCAACACAGCTTGTCGAGAGGACTGTGGTAATGGTGCAACTGACAACAATTGTTCGAGAGGACCCTTTAAAGGACGTCCGAGATGTAATAGAGCTGGAGTGAAACCTGTGGTCTCTTGGAAGGAAGAATTAATAGCAAAACGAAATTCATGGAGCCATCGGTCCCAGTTATCATGTTTCACTCCGATATACGAGGCTATCATTCGTTTCAGAGTTTGATTTACTCGCTCTGTAAGGTTAGTCTGAGGATGGTAAGTGGTCGTGAATTTGTTAAAAACTCCCCAAACCTTACAGATGTCTTTCAACAGATGGCTGGTAAACTGACTTCCCCTGTCTGACAGCAAATACTTGGGGGTCCCCCAACGCGTAAAGATTTCTTCAATGAGAATTTTGGCAACTTTGGGTGTTTTGCTGTAACGAACTGGGAACAATTCCACCCATTTAGAGTAGTAGTCTACCACGACCACCAAGTATGAATTTCCTTTTCGGCTTCTAGGGAACGGACCCATGAAGTCAATTCCCATCATATAACCCGTCTCCGGAACGTTGGTAGATTGAAGGAACCCAGCAGGCTTTCTGTTTGCAGGCTTGTGTTGTTGACATACATCACATTCCTTTGTGTAACTCCAGATGTCCTTGCGGATGTCTGGCCACCACGCCACCTCCAACATTCTTAACAGGGTCTTCATACGTCCAAAGTGGCCTCCTAAGGGATTATCATGATAATACTGTAAGAAGGTCGGTCGCAACTGTTCTGGAACAAGAAGTTGGAATTTGTGTCCCCCTTGAGCAATTGGAACCCTTCGAAACAGCAACCCCTGTTGTTCACAAAAGACAATTCTGTTTGATGGCAAATCTTCTTGAGAAGTCAGGGTTTCTCTAACACTCTGAACATAACCATCTTGTGCTTGTACTGTTGCTATATCTGCTAAGGTACTGGGAAGACTGAGGGTTATTTTCCCATCTCTACCGTGACATATAACTAAACCGGAGATGCTTGATGTGTTTTCTTTGTCAGCCAAGGAAACTCGAGACAGTGCATCAGGAACAGTGTTTAGGGTGCCTTTCCTATATCGCACATTAAAACTGAAAGATAGTAATCTCAGTGTCCAGCGAGTCAACCTGGAAGATGTTTTTGGGTTATTAAAAACCCATGACAAAGCAGCATGATCGGTAACTACCTCGAACTGTACTCCCTCTAAAAAGTGCTTCCATTTCTCTACTGCCCATACAATGGCCAGACATTCCTTTTCAGATGCCAAATAGTTCTTCTCAGCAGTATTCAACAAGCGTGAAGCAAAGGCTATGACGTGTTCACCATCTGGACTGTCTTGCGCTAATACAGCCCCCAACCCCACATCACTGGCGTCTGTGTATACCCTGAAGGGCTTGGAGAAATCAGGATGGATCAGCACAGGAGGTGATTGGAGGGCATCTTTCAGCTTTCTCCAACTCTCTTCACACTCATGTGTCCATTTCCATTGTACGTCCTTCTTTTTTAGCTGGTTAAGGGGAGCGGCCAGGTCAGTGAAGTTCTTAATGAACTTATGGTACCAGCCTGTCAAACCCAGGAACCTTTGTAGTTCCTTTAAGTTCTGGGGTCTTGGGTATTCACTGATGGCTTTCAACTTTGCTGGATCTGCCGAAATTCCTTGACCGGACACCAAGTGGCCCAAGAACGATAAGGTGGTTTTAAAGAAATTGCATTTCTTCACATTGAGAGTGAGAGAGGCCTGGTGTAGTTTTTTGAACACCCTCTCGAGGTCCCGTAGGTGGTCTTTTTTAGATTTAGAAAATATTATTATGTCATCAATGTAAACAAAGCAACAGTCTCCTCTCAGTTCTCCCAACACTCTCTCCATTAGCCTTTGGAAAGAGGCAGCTGAGTTCTTTAACCCGAAAGGCATTGTCTTGAACTGGAAAAGGCCGAATGGTGTAGTGAAAGCTGTTTTCTCAATGCTGTCTGGGTTCATGGCAACTTGCCAATAGCCAGACCGCAAATCTAGAGAACTGAAGATGGTAGCACCTCCAAGAGACTCTAAAATTAGGCATTGGATAAGCGTCAAAGTCAGTTACTTTATTGAGTTGTCTGTAATCAACACAGAATCTCCAGGTGCCATTTGGTTTAGGCACAAGTACGACTGGTGATGCCCATGGAGAGGAAGACGGCTCAATTATACCATCTGCCTCCATCTCTTGAAGATGTTGCTTTATTATGGCTTTCTTCTGCAGAGATACCCTGTATGTGGGACACCGTATGGGGGCATCATGCGAGACTCGGATTGTGTATTTTACAAGTGATGTCTGCCCAAGCTTCCCTGAGCAAACTGTTGGCCATCGAGACATAAGTGGATCTGGAGGTATCTCAGCAAAAGCACTCCCAATGAAGGGCTGCTGAGGCAGAGTTGACAACTTTGGTGGAAGAGCATAGTAGAGGTTTAAGCCCCTCCCAGGAAGAGCATAGTAGAGGTTTAAGCCCCTCCCAGGAAGAGCATAGTAGAGGTTTAAGCCCCTCCCAGAATGACTTAACTGCCACTGCTTCTCCCATTCATTTTGGTTGAGAAAAGGATGGTAAGTAAGCTTTTCCTGACTCTTAACCCCATATGCCCCATTTTTAAAGGATGGTAAGTAAGCTTTTCCTGACTCTTAACCCCATACGCCCCATTTTTAAAGGATGGTAAGTAAGCTTTTCCTGACTCTTAACCCCATACGCCCCATTTTTAAAGGATGGTAAGTAAGCTTTTCCTGACTCTTAACCCCATACGCCCCATTTTTAAAGGATGGTAAGTAAGCTTTTCCTGACTCTTAACCCCATACGCCCCATTTTTAAAGGATGGTAAGTAAGCTTTTCCTGACTCTTAACCCCATATGCCCCATTTTTAAAGGATGGTAAGTAAGCTTTTCCTGACTCTTAAGGCGAGACACGGCAGGTGAAAACATCGTTTTTTCATGCACTGGTCAATTTCGAGATTTTGGGCTAATTTGCTACCTTAGCATGTATTCTTTCACACTACTACAACAACAAAGCCCGATTTACACATTTAGGTGTTTATTTCATTACATTTTGTGTACTCGCGCCTGTATATTTCTCCTAAATTCACCAAAAGTTAGTCTTCTAACGTTTCATGCTCTACCGCGACCGTGATACAAAACATAACATGTGTAGTACCGTTGGAAAACTCTGTTTTTCCTGCATGACGTTGTGCTATCCAAATATGGACACTTCCTTTGTAACCGCAACCAATCGCGAAAGTTCAAAGGCGAGTCTAGGCTGAGAACGGAATCTCTTGGCTGTGTTCCAAGGCTGTTTTCTCAAATTGAGTTTTTATCATTTTCCAGTAGAAACATCTCAGCCTATGTAGCACCTATGTACACCAAACTTTCCAGATATACACTTAGCAGTATTCTGAAGATATTTACAGAGGGATTTGTTAATAAATCATTCCTGGCCTGATTTATGTGAAATTTTAATCAAAAATATAAGGCAAAAATCGATTTTTTTAAGGCTATGGACAGTATATTCTGATTTCCTAGGTAATGAAATCCCTCTGTAATTTTATTTTTATCTTGTATGCAAACAAAATGAAAGAATAATTTTGTACCAGGCTTTATCATATGTTCAGATCTATCTACCGAAAATATATGCAAATTTGCGCATATTTAATGAGATTATGCCTAATTTGCATAATTAAACATTCGAATTTCAAAAACTTGTAATACATTTTTTGTTCATACTTGTGTAAGTAATCAACTGAGGAAGTTTCATGGTGATGTCTATTATTTAAAAATGTTACCCTATTCACCTGTAGTGTCTCGCCTTAACCCCATACGCCCCATTTTTAAAGGATGGTAAGTAAGCTTTTCCTGACTCTTAACCCCATAAAGCCCCATTTTTAAAGGATGGTAAGTAAGCTTTTCCTGACTCTTAACCCCATACGCCCCATTTTTAAAGGATGGTAAGTAAGCTTTTCCTGACTCTTAACCCCATATGCCCCATTTTTAAAGGATGGTAAGTAAGCTTTTCCTGACTCTTAACCCCATACGCCCCATTTTTAAAGTCTAGGTGCATGTCAGTCTTCTGCATGAAGTCAAGACCAAGAATGACTGTAAATGCAAGATCAGAATCAGACATTACATACAAAGTGTGTGTCCAGTAATCTCCATTGACATTAAGAATGCATTGAAACTTTCCTAGTGCTCTCTTAGAAACACCATTGGCCAAAGCAAACTGATTGCCACCAGAGGTTAACTGTTCTTTTGGTCTCTGTATTCTTTTCCACAGCTCATGGCGTATCAGAGAAAAAGTGCTTCCTGTATCAAGCAAAGCAGGGCCTTCTTCCCCTCTAATGGAAAGATGAATAGCCAAAAGAGAAAGAGGTGTTTTAAAGTGCTCCGAATAAGCGTCTCCTTTCAGAACTTTCAGTTCTACTTTCTTTGGTTTTGTGAGAGTTTTGGCGTCTTTAACACTATTTATCCGGCTCCAGTAGTTTTTCATAGAGGCCAAATCACCTTCGATCATACTCCCCACTCTTACTAGATCTGAGACTGTTTTGACAGTGCCACGCATTCCGGCAGCCACTTTGGGGTTAGCATTATTCAATATCCTCTGTAGAATCATAGATTCTTCCATATCCGGTTTCCATTTCACACACAAAGCTCTATAATCATATGCAAAATCCCTTATTGTCTCAGACGGAGTCGGCACACGATTACGTAATCGCTCTTCTATCTCAAATTGGAAATCAGTGGACAAGAAGGCCTTCAAAAATGCAGATTTAAAATCTACCCAGGTGTCTATGGATGTCTTCTCTGCAATCCACCAACTCTTAGCAGGTCCTTTTAATACAGAAGACAATGTGGCCATGATTTCTGCATTAGAGGTGGGTCTCACTGCAAGAAACTCTTCACAAAGTTCAACATACGTCATGGGGTCTTTTGTATCTCCATCTCCACCAAAACAAGGAAAGTTTATTTTAATGGGGGGTTCAAATGTTCTGCCTCCCGAGCTCATACTGGGCGAGTCATACTGGAAGCGTACAGTAGGCCGCTCTCTCTGTTCTTCAGTCAGAGGTGATAATTTAGGTGTACTAGTGAGGCGTATCCGATTTAATTGATCTTCCCACAATTTATCTCATCCGTTGAAACAGCGGAAAACAGCATCCTCTAATTTTCCCACCTGCTCACAAACAAATTGTTCAGTAGCCTCGAACTGTTCAGTGATTTTTTTCCTTAACAGCTCCTCCCTGTGGAGGGTGCTGGTACTTGAAGCTACTGCTTCTTTTTCCAGACAATTTATTCTTTCTTTCATTTCTTCCATTCTCTTTTTAAGTTCATTCATCTCCTGACTATGCATAGAAGTCTGAGAGACTGTTACATCTTGACTGGTTTCACTATTAGTTTCCTCCATATTAGCCTCTTCCCCCTTTTCCTCCATGTAACTTTGATCCCCACGAACATATAAGCGACTTAATGAATCAGCCAGTTGATCTACCTTTTCTCTAACAGTTACAAAAGGGGCCCTTCCAATGGGATTTGTTTGGCTACCTTCTGCTGGTAAGGATAATTCTTGAACCTTTTCTCCCTCATTGCCTATAGCATTTTTATGGCTACCTTCGGCTGTAACGAGACTTTCATCAACCTCCTCTCCCTCGCCTAATTGTGACACTGTGAACAGTGCAGCAGGAGTGGTTCAGAAGTGAAGAGTGCCAAAGAGTGAAGATACAAAATAAAATGACGGAGCTCTCAGCACTAGTCAAATATGATCGGGACTTTAGCAAAGCGAACTTAATCTGTCTTACAGAAACTTGGCTCTCAGAGGACATTGGAAACATCAACCTACAAGGATACTCAATGCTTCGATTTGATAGAGACACTGCACGGACAGCGAAGCGCATAGGGGGTGGATTATGTATGTTTATAAACACCAGCTGGGCCACCAACTTTACGGTACGTGAAACTGATTGCTCCACTCATTTTGAGATCATGACTGTGTCCATTCGACCACACTATTTGCCCAGAGAGTTCGGGCAAATCACAGTCATATTGGTATACGTTCCAGGCCCTGATTACGCGCAAGCTGCTGAGCGCATAGCTGCCAGTTACAACAGAGCACAACGTGCCTCCTCTGATGATCCGATCTTCTTGTTGGGAGATTTTAACAGATGTAATATCTCCACCCACCTGCCAAATTTGGAACAATATATTACCTGCCCAACGAGAATGGCTAAGACCCTTGATCAGTGCTATGGCAATGTAGAGGGAGCTTATGTTTCCAGATGCCGTCCTCCTTTAGGACGATCTGATCATAACGTCATCCACCTTTTACCTAAGTACCGTCAGAAACTAAAAAGGGAAAAACCGGCTGTCAAGGATATTCAGGTCTGGACAAATGAAGCAATTGAACAGCTGAGGAGTTGTTTTGATCTAACCAACTGGGATATGTTCTTTAATGAGAAGGTAGCCTGCAATGATTATGAACTACTAACAGACACTATCACTAGTTATATTCAATTCTGTGTGGACGCTGTCATAAAAACAAAAAGGGTCAGAATCTATCCCAATAATAAACCATGGGTTAGTAAAGAACTAAAACACAACTTAAACCAGAAAAAAAATGCCTTTTTAAGGGGAGATCAGCAAAAAGTGAAAGAACTACAGAAAGAATTGAGGAGTTTAACCAACAAGGCCAAACTGGATTATAAAGACAAGGTTGAGGGGAAGTTAAGGAATGGGAATGCAAGAGATGCCTGGAGAGGACTTAACACTATGATGGGAAGGAATCATAAAGTAACACCTCAGTGTGAAGACCCTGTCAGTCTCTCAAATGATCTGAATGTTTTTTACTCTAGGTTTGATAAATATGACTTCAGTGACAAATGTGATTTTGCCTGTGAGGGGATGAGAGCTATGCCTGTGACACTAAGGGAAAGGGATGTGACTTCAGTCCTCCAGCGTGTTAACCCCCGCAAGGCCCCTGGACCAGATGGCCTTAAGGGAAGGGTACTGAAAGAGTGTGCCACTCAACTGGGTCCAATCTTCACCCAGCTATTCCAGCTGTTCCTCAGCACCAGTTTTGTTCCTCAGGCCTGGAAAATGGCGACCATCATCCCAGTGCCTAAAACAACACGCCCCAAGTCACTCAATGACTTCAGACCCATTGCCCTCACCTCTTTATTGTGCAAGTGCTTGGAGCGTTTAGTGTGCAGAGAACTAAAACTACAAACATCTGAGCATATGGACCCCATGCAGTTTGCTTATAAAGCTGATCGATGTGTGGAGGATGCCACTCTCACTCTTCTAGATAAAATTCACAGTCACCTAGACAAGGCCAAAACATTCACCCGTGTACTTTTTATGGACTTCTCCTCTGCATTCAATACTGTTCAGCCCCATCTTCTGCTGGGACGCCTAAGTGCCCTGAAGGTCAGCCATAGTCTTATTCTATGGATTAGGGAGTTTCTGAGGGAAAGGCCCCAGCGTGTCCGTATGAACAATACCATCTCTGACTGTCTTGTCCTAAACACCGGTGTCCCACAAGGGTGCGTCTTGTCCCCCCTTCTGTTCTCCATATATACCAATGAGGTCAATTACAACAACAATGACTCTATACATCTAATCAAATATGCAGATGACATGGCCCTTGTGGCCTGCCTACAGGATGCCAACAGCCCCTCCTACTTCCAACACATCAACCATCTTGTCACCTGGTTTGACAGCAGCTACCTTGATCTAAATGTCAGCAAGACCAAGGAACTGTGCGTTGGAGGAAAGAGGGGAGCAGGCAACAGAGGACCTAACTTCATGCCCATCAACATGAAGGGGAAGGATGTGGAACAGGTCAGCAACTTCAAATATCTTGGGACAATTATAGATGAAGATCTCACATTCCAACCTAATGCAGACTACATCTTTAAAAAGGCAAGACAGCGTCTCTCCCTCCTCAGGAAACTGCGAAGCTTCAACACCAGCAAGCACACCCTGACCATGGTGTACAGATCACTCACTGAGAGTGTTCTCACGTTCAACATCACCTCCTGGTATGGGAACCTCTCAGTAAAACATAGGAACAAGCTGGCTCAGGTGGTAAACCAAGCCAGCAAAATTATAGGAGAAAAGCAGTTACAACTCCACACTCTATACAGCCGTTCCATAACACAAAAGGCCATCCAGGTCTTCAATGACCCCACCCATCCCCTTCATCCATCCTTTCAGCTATTGCCATCTGGCAGAAGACTGATGGTCCCAATGGCCAGGAAAAATGGGTACAAAAAGTCATTTGTTCCCTCTGCTGTGTCTATCCTGAACCAAGACATACTAAAATAACCCCCCCCCCCCCTCCACTTACTCATGCACCACCCAGTCAGGGTGATGATGAGAAGGATCAGTAACGAGAACTGCACTAGTATTTATTCATTTATATTTTTTTAACTATTTATGTAACTACAATTTAATATTGTCTGTTGCTGTGTGTTTTTATGTCGCCAGGGTGCCAAAGACAAATTTCCAGTGTATGTACATTCAGTGGACAATAAAGTTTTTATCTATCTATCTATCTAAGATAGGATTTATTTATAAGTCGTTACTAAAAAGAAAACATTAATAGACGTGCCGTTCCCCGTACGGGCCACCATTCTGTAACAATTCAATGTATTACAACTATTTATAAAGTTCCCGACACCGTTTGTACTATTAATTGAGTTACTTTATTCGCTAGATAGCGTGAAAAAGAGAAAAGAAGAAATAAACAAAAAAAGGGCCTTCATAAAGAGCAGGCCGTATATTAATCTCAGTCCGTTTATCCCTGTGAAGTCCGTGTGTTAACTTAGTTCCTCCAACGCAGTCCCCGATCTTACATGATACAAACTGTAATCCAAAATCCCAGGAAAGATAATCCACAAACGAAAAGATAAATCCTTACATTTTACGAATGTCCAACCACATCTTAATCCGTATGGCAGCAACGACACCCGACAATAAACGAAAATCAAAAAGGACACATCTCACCCGCGCTCCGTTTCCCGGTGGTATTCCAAAGATTTAGTCCATTAATCCAGTCCGAAAAAACAAACAAACATCCACCGACGAGCGATTTTGATCAGCATGAAGCCATTTAATTCCTCCTTTGTTCTCCCCCTGACACCAGCTTCCTAGTTTAAATTTCTCCGCCCTATGACGGAACTCGGTCAGCTGATTTGCCTGCGCAAGCTGCGCTTCAGAGAGAGATGTGCAGTCAGTGAGGAAACATTAGTGAAAAGTGAATCCTATAGTGCAAATTCTTGCCTTACTCTCATATCTATCTATAAAGCAAGAAGCGTCTGTGTGTCTGTGTGTGTGTGTGTGTGTGTGTATGTGGCACGCATATCTCGTTGACCGTTTGTCAGACTGATTACAAACTTGGCAGGTGTCTTGCTACAGGCATGAGTAAGTGCACTGCCGAATTTGACGTTGTTTGAATAAGAAATGCAAAAGATATCGTTAAATAGCCTATATCGGTAAAAGAAGCACGCATTGGCTTTCGCCGCTAGCCACTCCCCCTCCCACACAGCACTGTAGGACTGTAAGCTACCAGTGAGGATAGAAGCAGGGCTTTGGCAGAATTGGATCAGTGTAGGTTACACGGGTAAAAACTTAAGCGAGTACACAAGCACCCTGCAGCAGTGTAGGTTACACGGGTAAAAACTTAAGCGAGTGCAAGATAACTCCACGGATTTTGCAACAACACGCCAACATGCCAACACACACAGGTAGGCTATATGCAGTGGATCTTCAAAATGACGTAACAAATGATGTGCAATAAGCGGACACTTCGAATAGCCCAGGCTACTTTGGACTGTCTTTAGACTTTGAATAAGCACATGACAATTCAAACTGCAAGGTCCTAAATTGAAACGAGCGATAATGGTCCTGAATCAAAGAACGTCCCAGAATGCCACACATGCAAAGCATAACCAGCGACAAGCAACGAGTGGCAGACAGTGTGATGTCACTTATGAATAGCCCAGGTTACTTTGGACTGTCTTTAGACTTTGAATAAACAAACGACAATTCCAACTGCAAGGTCCTAAATTGAAACGAGCGATAATGGTCCCGAATTAAAGAACGTCTCAGAATGCCACACATGCAAAGCATAACCAGCGACAAGCAACGAGTGGCAGACAGAGTGTGATGTCACTTATAGGCCACCAGAGACTGTTTTTGAGTCACACCGTTGCAAATTCCATATGATGCATCATTCCACAAAATGGTTTGTTTTCTCTATCATCAAGTTATTCAATAGGCTAAGCATATAGCCTTGACTCAAAACAGCTGTTAGGATTATGTCATTTTGATTTGTAAAAAATGTCACATGCAGCCATGCTTAAATTCTGCTCACTTCACATTTATTATATTATTATATTATCTGTAGGCCTATATTCATTATTGAATGCTTACCTGGAATTATGTTTTTCCCTATCATCCTATTTTTAAAGCAGGCCTACCTGCAGGCATGTAATTGGGCTACAGGAATAGCATGTTTGAACGGGCACTGCAATAGTGCATACAAAAAAGAACATAACCTGGCCAGGAATAACTTATATTTTTTCTTTATTTAGATATATTCATTCATTCGCTAATTAATTCATTTATGAGCCCTTGTATATGTGGCAGTGGCTACATAGTATGGTGAAGGGTATGTGATGATGTGGGGCTATTTTAATTCCAAAGGCCAAGGTAACTTTATCAGGATGCACAGTATTCTGGATCCATGAAATAACTGGCCTTTAAAAATAAAAATTTGCCTTTCTCTATGGGAATTTAACAAAGGGGTGGCAATACTTATGACCCCTGTATTTTAAGGAAGAACATTTATTTATTTATGATACATTATTCATTCACTAAGAAAATTGGTGTCCTTAAAGATATTTCCTCATTTTTCACAATTTCCAAAAGATGATTTTATATTCCTCTTTTCAGTCAACTTTAGCATGGGTGCCAACACTTTTGACCAACACTGTAACAGAGAGTGCAATACAAATGGTGGAAACATTCTTGGTTAAATGTCTCAAACCATCAACAGACATGGAGACATTTGACAACCTGCGCATTGCTCCGTTTGATAGTCATGCCCTTAAGATGGACTTTGAGAGGACCGCTTGAACCTCAACTAATGCAAGAAAACATATACCTATAGCCCAGTGTTTCTCAAAGTGTGGTCTGGGGACCACTGGTGGTCTGCAAGCTATCCCAAGTGGTCCGCGAGCAGACGTGGTAAAATATAATATAGATGAGTTGTTTGCAATATTGAACCAACTTGTATGTAAATCCAAAAAGTTCTGCAACACTTTCTATGTAAGATATGCCAGTTTAAATCGTATACTCTGACACAATAAGCAAAGTGTAAAGACAATAAGCAAGGTGGTTCAGTGAGTAGGCCTATTGTGTAGGCTAATATAGGCTACTGTTGAAGTAGGTCTCATCTTTTTTTTAGCTAGGTGGTCCGTGCGTTTCTTTTTTATTGGTTAAGTGGTCCTTCATCTGAAAAAAGTTTGAGAAACACTGCTATAGCCTAGCCTATTATCAACAGCAACTTTGGGTCCAAGCACCATTTAAAGACGCCACCTCGATCTTAAATGCAGATGCTTATGGTTTTGTAAGAAAGGGGAGTTTATTAGTCCCTGAGATTGTCTAGGGAATCTATATCTATAAAGGGAAAAAAAAGTCCCATTCACCTATAATGTGATAATAGTGTCACCTATTGTGGTCATTTTCAGGACTTTCGTCCCGGGTAGCGATTTTGGCACACATCCCACGTTGTTCAATGCTTACAACTAACGAAGCGGACTCTTGCTGTCCTTGTTAGGCATGTTTAAGTTAGGCTAATGAACATGTTGCATTCTATACAGCCTGATTATGTCATTCTTTAAGCTGCATAGCCTGTCTCCAGTTTTCCTCAATTTGACTAATTAAGAAGCGATAATAGGATATTTGACCGGCATATCATCAAAATGTCCGGAAAACGAAACCTCTGCCGGTCACTTTGACCGGCACCATTTTTTTCTAGCGGAAACTCTGCTACACACTTAGCTGAAACCACGCTACTCACGTTCACGCTGATCTCTATAACTGTTCATTTTTAGTAGCCTATATTCAAACCAATCCATAACCCTTTTTTGCTATTTGACTCATCATTTCACATACAAAAATATGAATAATGTCAGACAGCGAATTAGTAATTATTTAAAAATATATATATAACAAATCTTAAAAATCTATCTCCTGCCAGCAGGGGGTGCTGCAGCACCCTCAGCACCCCCCTTCCCGCCCCCTTGACGTCCTGTTGTAAGATCGCATATTACCACTACAATAATGTAACTCCTAATCAGACGACCTATTCAGCAGGAGAATATACTTACTGACTAAAACGAGTACTTTCCTTGCAAGCAGCACTCCTTTCACTACAGCATAGCCTGAACTGCCCACGACTGGCTACGAACTTTTCAGCTAACTGGACATCTTGACAAAAATTGCACGAGGGTACAAGTTGTAAAACATTTGTTTGTGTGCAAATTAATAACTTATGTTGCTTACAATGCTAAAAACAAACCTAATACAAAGTTTAGCTTAGTCTATGACACTAACGTGCGAGTATTACAGCTAGCTAACGGGGCTATGTGTGGCAAACTCAAGTAAATGACAAAACTTTCCAATCTACAGAGCCGGACGTAACAGAGTACATTTACTTGAGTACAGTACTTGAGTACAATTTTGAGGGATCTGTACTTTACTCGAGTATCATTTTTGGGGAGTACTTATGACTTTACTCAAGTACATTTGAGAGGCAAATATTGTACTCTTTACTCCACTACATTTCTATCCATAACTGTGAGTACCCATTACTTCTTCTAAAAAATAAAAATCTCGGAAACCCTCAATTTGTTGTTTCCCTCTCAAACGTGATTGGATTGTGCAGGCACCACTGATTGGGACAGCCTATCAGCAATCACCTTCAGCTTTTCGCTAAAGTCAACTCGATGGTCAGATTTAGATAAGAGACGAAACCATGGACGAAACAATTGATGAAGACGCAGCAGGTCCATCCCGGGAATGTGCCAACCCGTGGCCCCACCTCGCCAGACTATTTCAATTTTCTGAACAAGTTAATGATAGTTTTCGCTTCAAGTGTTTCAATTACAAAATAGTATTTTGTATTTGAAATACGTATTTTAAATACATGTATTAAAAATACTGCCCATCCCTGGCAACATGGTAAAAAGATGAAAATTACTTGATTTGACTTACATTCTCCAAGGTAGTAGCATTAAAATTTTTCATAACTCCATGTAGGACGTTTCTGTACATAAATGTAAGCACTGTGGCAGTAGTAATGCAATATTTAGAAAATGTAGGCTACTCTTGTACTCTTGATACTCAAGTACTTTTAAAAACATGTACTTCAGTACTTTTACTTAAGTAGACATCTGACTGTTGTACTTTTACTTGTACTTGAGTAAAATTTAGCAAAGGGTATCTGTACTTTTACTCAAGTAATGAAGCTGTGTACTGTGTCCGCCTGTGCCAATCTATGGGCGACTGGTTGCTCCTCTATATCAGATTCTTCCTCTTATGGAGTGAGGATTGTCTCAAAATGATTTAAATATATATAAAAGGATATATATACATATACATACATTTATAAATATCCAAATACAAAATACAAATATAAACATGTGACATATAAATAAATAAACAAATGTATATAAATAAACGTGTCTTTGTAAATATATTTTCGAGATTTGAAAATAAATATGCTTGACTTTGTATGTGGAATCTGCATTTGTGAATCTCCTTTTTGCTTTCATGTCGATGAAGTAATTTTGAGACATTCTTACTGCACACCAAGATCCACAAATAAATACCACTAGATTTGAATGCGAAGACACCCTCCACTGAACAACCAGCAGATGGCAGTGTTGTACAACATGTCTGTTATCAACTGATAGCAACTGAATCTTTCCGACGCCGTTTTCCCTAGTTCAGTTCAGTCAAGTGGTCTATGACTAGCAGTATTAACGACATGGAAGACACTGGATTAAATGGATGGGTAAGTAATAACAACTAGCCAGAACGATTTATTATCGGTTTCGATGTGTAGTGCCGTTTTTAATTTCAGAGACTGTAAATAATCCTGTCTCACTCCTGCCTTTCCTATCCAAAGGCATTGAACGAGCAGTCTCCAAACAGGTCTCTGACTTCCTTTCACAGAACAACCTTCTGGATCCAAATCAGTCTGGGTTCAAAAGCGGACACTCTACCGAAACGGCTCTGCTGTCTGTAACAGAAGCCTTAAAAGAAGCCAGGGCGACCACTCGGTCATCAGTACTCATTCTGCTTGACTTATCGGCTGCCTTTGACACGGTTAATCACCGCATCCTTCTCTCTATACTCTCTAACATGGAAATCTCCGGTTCTGCTCTCTCCTTGTTTGAATCCTACCTCACAGGACGCTCGTTTAACGTATCATGGCTTGGTCAGCTATCTGCACCTCACCACAGGGGTCCCCCAGGGCTCAGTGCTGGGCCCCCTTCCCTTTGCTATCTGCACCACCTCCTTCGGACAGATTATCCGTTCGCATGGCTTCTCATATCACTGCTATGCAGACGACACACAGCTCTATCTGTCCTTTCCACCTGATAACCCCTTGGTTTCAGCACGGATCTCGGATTGCCTCTCAGACATAGCTACATGGATGAAGGCACACCACCTCCAGCTGAACCTCTCAAAGAATGAACTGCAACGCCCTGCTGACAGGTCTCCCAGCCTGCGCAGTGAAACCCCTTCAGATGATCCAGAAGGCGGCGGCGCGCCTGGTCTACAACCAACCCAAAAAGGCACGTTACCCAGCTGCTCATCCAGCTACACTGGCTACCTATGGCGGCCCGCATCAAATTCAAGGCTCTAACGCTTGCCTACAAAGTAGTCTCTGGTTCTGCTCCCACCTACTTGAATGCCCTCATACAGGCATACGCTACCTCCAGACTGTTGCGCTCCTCAGACGAACGACGTCTAGCTCTACCACCGGTACGCTCAGGCCAATCCAAACTTTTCTCATCTGTTGTTCCTCGTTGGTGGAACACACTGCCAGTAGTTTGCTCAAGGTCCCTACACATAAAACGAAGCACCAACAACGTAGTTAACGAACCTGGAGTTTATTACAGAAGACTGTTAATCTCACAGAAGACTGAGGTCTCACATGGAGCATGATGTGTATTGCCGGAAGGTAATGCCTTATACGAACTTTCCTTCGAGAGGAGCTGGTAGGGGGACAGTTGGTAAGTGTTCTTTTAGTCTTCTTTTAGTCTTCTGTTATAAACTTATATACAGTACTGAAGCAAGCTCTGTAGTGGTTGATCAACGAAAAATACTGTCTCCACGGCTTATTTGAAGTGTTTTAATGCAGAAAAACACCCCTGGGTCAATTTTCACTGGAATTACACTTCAAGGAAGGGTTCCTTGAGTTACCGAACATTTCTCAGGGCAGAGAGGTTTATATTGGGATGTCTAACATGATGGGCCAGCATATCTAATCTGTTGACTGATTATGGAAAGAGTCTCTTGCTTTCAGATGTTTTTCCAGGTAGTATAAAAGTGAAGGGATAAACGAAAAAGTCTTTTAGAAAGAAGTATTTTGCTGTTTTGGTTGTTCCTCAGTAATAATGCCCATTTCACTGTTCCAGAAGCCTGCATTCCAGGTATGGGTATAAAACAGAGCCCTAGAGAGAGATAAGGCTCTGGTATAAAATACATGATAAACACAACTTGGCATTCTACAGAGGTTATCTTATCAGAATATAGATTATAGTCAGACTATACAAATCATAACTAGACTTTGCTACCTCAAGTGTTACCAATAAGTGTTTTGTTTTGATCTGGGCCCATGGACATGGATGCTCATGTCACCAAAGGCGAGCATAGGTCATGTTTGGGGATGGAAGCCAACAGTGTCAAGCTCATCTGGGAAATCACTCTTGCTCTCGTGGTAAATAACAACCACTTGACCTTGATATAGACCACATAAGATCAAACCTCCATACCTCCAAAGTTTAATCTCACTTCTGAGCATTTCTTTTTAAACAGAAGACTTTGCCATGTTTTCATTATTTTGGTATATTCCAGACACAGGCCCGGAGTGGGTAATCGGGAAAATTCCCGGTGGGCCGCTTCACTTTTGGGCCGGTTGAGGGAAAAATATTGATATTTGTCACGTTAATCTATCTTCTATTAAAGTTGGCTACACACGTTCGCATTCTATGCCTAACACCGCAGCCTCTGCATGGGTTGTTCTCCCCTCCCAAGAAAAGTTAACTGATTGGGTCCATATAGCCCGTCTTTCCTAAAAAGTTTTCTCAGATAGCCTACCAGCCGGGCCGGCCCTACCGTAGTGATAAGCGTCAGGGAGGATGGATGGTAGAAAGACGCCATGAGGGACTGAAAAGGCCAGGAAAAAAAGACGAAAAGTATTGGAAGAAAATGCTGCCAAATGTGCCAAACTTCCAATTATAACGGCGTAATTGGGCTAATAACCTACTGGACGTTGTAGCGTTGTCAACCTATTCGCAAGTAACATATTAAATGAATTAAAATATTAGGCTTTTTGTATCATCCAATATGGCGATTCATAGACTTTGCAAATATTATGTAAATATTGATAACACAACTCAAGCTTGATCTGTGTATAGCCTAGGCATAAAAACAAAAGTAGCCTCTGAGCAGCAGATCAGCCAGTCCCCCGCTGAAAATGATGAGCCCGAAATTAGCTATGACTACAGGGACAAGTAGAAAGGATAAGGGTCATTCCACGTCAGTTCAACCAGGGCCCACGCACTTAGGTCTCAAAAAATTCTGAAAAAATTACCAGGTGTACCTATGTTACCCAGGAGACGCACTGTAAAATTACTCTTATGTAAGATCAATACTTTCCAAGATACAGCCAGTTTTACAGGGGGAGGGGGGTGTCGATTTTGTTCGGCCTCTTTTTTTTGTCAAAGTTCACAAGCCCACAGCGCAAGAACTAAACCATGTAGGAGGCTCAAATTTTGCATGCTGGTACATAAATAGGAATAGTATGTAGCAAAATAGTCACGTTTGGTCTGGATAATCCTGCATGGTCATAGCTGTCCCTCAAAGTTGATACAAATTGTATTGGTGTTTTTGGCTGGGCTCTGTTTAAGCCTTCAGAAGACATATTTGTACTCAACATAGGCTCTTGATTTATTTTCCTTACTGAGATAAGTAGAAACACTCACAAAAAGCAATGAACAGAAAACAAATGCCTTCAGGGTCTGAACAGCAGACCTCACAAGTCTAAAAAATAATTTTGGTTATCATTTTCAGAGCACCCAAACACCTTGTGGGAATATACAAAGATTTTTTAAATATGTTTTTCTTTATTCTCCATGATCCCTTCTTTTTGAAAACACCAATTTGACTTGTCTTATGCAAATCTTTCTTTTTTATTTTCCACCCTGAACATGGGCAAAATGCCCCATTGACATCAATACGTTTTATATAGAGTCACCACACTGCCACCTGTGGTTGTATAGAGTAACCTGTGGTAGCTCTATACAAAACATATTGATGTCAATTGTGCATTTTGCCCATGTTCAGGGTGGAAAGTGAAAAAGAAAGATTTGCATAAGACAAGTCAAATTGGTGTTTTAAAAAAGAAAAGATCATGGAGAATAAAGAAAAAAATATTTAAAACATCTTTGTATATTCCCACAAGGTGTTTGGGTGCTCTGAAAATGAGAACCAAAATGATTTTTTAGACTTGTGAGGTCTGCTGTTCAGACCCTGAAGGAATTTGTTTTCTGTTCATTGTTTTTTGTGAGAGTGTTTCTACTTATCTCAGTAAGGAAAATAAATCAAGAGCCTATGTTGAGTACAAATATGTCTTCTGAAGGCTTAAACAGAGCCCAGGCAAAAACTCCAATACAATTTGTATCAACTTTGAGGGACAGCTATGGCCATGCAGGATTATCCAGACCAAACGTCACGATTTTGCTAGATACTATTCCTATTTATGTACCAGCATGCAAAATTTGAGCCTCCTACATGGTTTAGTTCTTGCGCTGTGGGCTTGTGAACTTTGACAAAAAAAAGAGGCCGAACAAAATCGACACCCCCCTCCCCTTGTAAAACTGGCTGTATCTTGGAAAGTATTGATCTTACATAAGAGTAATTTTACAGTCTCCTGGGTAACATAGGTACACCTGGTAATTTTTTCAGAATGTTTTGAGACCTTAGTGCGTGGGCCCTGGTTGAATTGACGTGGAATGACCCATAATAGAGTTAACCCTATGAATCAAAGTTATTTTATGTAAGAAAGAGCAGTAGGCTATATGACAGCAGTAGGCTACATGATCAACGTATATGCCTTGTTTGCTCAGAAGTGGGTGTAGTAAAGGAGCAAATCACCAAACAACAACATGATAGCTGACCCATGCAGAAAAAAACATGTAAACAATACAGTAATTCAATATGCCTCTTAGTGGAATTGCGGGATACATTTCAAATGCTTTATTTCTTCCTTCCTGTTTTTGTTAACTTATCAACCTATCCTTGTGGAATAGTGGAATATTGGTAGCCTATAATAAAAACTACAGGATAAGAGCTGAAATCCTTATTTATCCAATTTTCTACCACCACTAAAAAAGTGGGCCGGTCTTGGCCCTGAAACTCCCGGGCTGAAAAGTGGCCCCACTCCGGCCCTGTCCAGACATCACTGTGCAAATCATCAAGAAACACCTACCTGTGTTTAACAGTCTATATAAAACAATAATCATCATCACCATTTAAGAAGATGGAGATATTATATAAACATAGTTTGCATAACTGTCTGTATGGGCATGTTAATCCATTCACGGCTATTTGAATTTTTTCTGTCATAGGCTACTTGCAGTCCATCATAGTCTTCAGTCTATTTTATTGGTCGCCTTTATTTGGCTACACCCTGCGATCTGTTTTGTCTTAAGCAGACTCATCAGAACTTAATTTCACTTAAAAAATATAGATAGGCCTATTCTGTAACATTTACACAGGTAAAAGACCAGCGCTGTAGTTTTGCGCGCTGGCCAAATGTATTTGGTGACTTCATCGCTTAGGGACCGGATTGGTGGAGTACAGCCAAATCAGATCATGAACACGTGACCTGCCTTTCTGAGAATGTTCCTGGAAAGTGTAGCGCTGCTAGAACACAAGGGAAACATTGTTTAAAATGGCCTACACGGAGAGCGATAAGTCGAGTCAATACTAAGGATTGGTGATAACAGGAATATAAAACTGTGTCGGGCAGTGCGTAGTTCTCCACTCCATTGTTATATGAACAAAACTGTCAACCTGTTTTAGCCTTAATGCGAACTGATTATAGACAATAGGTTTTATAATTTCGCTTGCCTCGACTGCAGTGTGAAAAACGATAGACTACGCTACTTAATCTTTTTCTGTACTTTCACGTCTTGTCGTTCTCACGCCAAGAGGTGTATTCCACCCCTGCTGCACATTTCTATAACGAATAGATTAAGAAAATCTAAATCAGTCGTCCGAGAGAAGAAAACCAGGTGCTCTAATTTGTTCAAATACGCTCTATCTGTATTGCGCAAATTTTCAACGTTATTCAAGAAATCCGTTATAACACATGATTGTCAGATATATAGCTTTCAGTAAGCTGTAGGCTATGCAGTGAAAGGATAAGCCTACTCGAAAGGGTTTCGAAAATCGCAATCAGAGTGATTTGGTGAATTTCGAGGAAACAAGAGGTCGATAAGGTAAGCAAATTAGGCTATTAACCTCGGCGCATTTGTTCAGTTAGTTTGATGGAAAATTTAGAGCAAATAAGAGTGCACGTTAAAATAGAAATTCTGTCTGCCGGTGAGATGTTTTCAGGGATTCAAGGAATCAAAAACTTTGTCAATAGTGTGTATTTGTTTGGACATTATATTTAATCGAAGTAGACCTGAAAGTGTTGTCTGACTTAAGACGAGCCTATTTCTCATGACTCAGATGCACTGCGAAATTTGAACTGTGAGCAAGGTTATTTTCTTCTGTCTGCCTTGTCTGGTAGTCTAAAATTTAGTGATGGATAGCCTACAATGTGCTATAGCCTACTTTTTTAGGTCTTGCCATTTCTGGGAATTACCTTCTTCCAAACCCAGCCCTGTTTGATAAGTGCCGTTAAATCCATGTTACCATTACAAATTTGTGGCTATAGGCTACTACTAGCCTAATAATTTGTTTGCTTTTTAAGATTTTGGATGGGGCACACACACTGCGTGAGTAAGTCCGTCGAGACTGAACCAGCGACGCTTTGGCAAGATTGGCGAAGGAAGTTCAGATCCTTTGCCCGATCAGCAACAGAACGCAGAGGTGCATCATCACCACCGACGGGTTTTATGACTCTTTCAGACTCCGCACCCGATAAGTCATTATTAACAGCCGTGCATCCAAAAAATCAGCTGGAACAGCGCCGACTTGAGCCAACCGTGGATGCCGAGGGATTTGAGAAAGCAATGTTGCACTTGAGCGAGTCCGGTAAATAGCGCTATGTGGTGTTTTGTTAACAGGACAGCTGTACGTCTTAAAATAAAAGTCCTTTATTTTGGTTAAGGGACGCTCTGGCCTCCTTGTGAATCTTCTTGAAATGCTTATGTTTTAGTCATTTACTCTCTCAGAAATTAGTCTTGAAAGAAGTGGAATACATGTGAATGTATAGCCACGGTGGGTTTTTTCAATTACTAACACCTTTGCTCTTTCACTTTTTTTGTAGGCTGGTACTGGGGACCTCTAACAGCAATAGAAGCAAAGCAAGTTCTTGATGATGCCCTTGAGGGTACTTTCTTGTTGCGGAAGAGCTCAAACCCTGCATACATCCTTACCCTGTCTGTGAGGACCAGTCTCGGACCCACACACCTGCGCATTGAGCATGCGAATGGAAGGTTCAGCTTTGACTCTGTGGCATTGGCACGCCCTCAGCTCAGGCAGTTTAAAGGTGCTGTGGAACTGGTGCAGTACTATGCCCTGGCTTATCAGAGGTTAGCCAGCCCCACAGAGGAGACCAGGCCTGCTGAGGAGGTTGAGGAGAATTCCTTGCAAGTGGCGCCTGAGACATTGCAACTGAAGCTGACCAGGCCTCTCCACAAAAAGCCTGGTAGTCTCCAACATCTTTGCCGTAAGGTCATAAACCAACATTCACACAGTCACAACGACTTGCCCCTGCCTGAACGGTTGAAGGGTTTCCTACTGGAGTATCCATTTCTGTTGTAGGACCACAAAACATTGGCAACCCTTAGAAAATGGCCTTGACAGCTCAAACAAATCAGGTTTGTCATGACCATAATTTCTGTACAAATATAGGAGTGTTGTTGATGGTGTGTTTTTCAAAAGGCTAACTGCAAAAATCTTCGTCTATGACTTGCTATGCCCTTGCAGCACACTTGACTTAGTAGTGCTGCTGTCTATGTATAATAGAATCACCAAAAATACTCTATACAAAGGATCAAATGCCTTAACAGTATGAGTCCTCATATTGTAGTTTGCCACATTGCAGTTTTCTGCATTTTCCTGTTGCATATACCAAGAGTACTGTATGTGCACTTTGCTACCAGTGTTCACCATCTTACATCTTCATAAGACAATTATCCTTGAATTGTAGTTTGCTGATACTTGCCAGTACTTTGTTGCAGTACCTTAATTCATGGGAAACACTTAAATACAGTAAATAAGATAGCAACCAGTCACTCTTGCATACACAGTTTTAGAATGGACTGAATTTCCGTGATGGCTCTTGGAGAGCAATAAATAGAGCAATACTGTCTTAAATGTACAGTCCACAATTCGAATTCCCATGCATTTTGTGTCAAATTCTGCAAATTGCTGTTTCCAGCCCTCTGACCATTCAGTGTTTGAAAAAAAAGCCTTTGTTGTTCATGCATGGAGACAAATGATGATTTGTTTGTTGGAAACAGCCAATCATCATGGTACTTCTGGAGCATGGAAGGAAGGGGTGTAATGAGATTGGCTGTTTAGCTCAAACATCAGTAACCTTTCATACAATTTGAAACCAAATGCATC
The DNA here is from genome assembly GCF_046254945.1 of Alosa pseudoharengus. Lineage (NCBI taxonomy): Eukaryota > Metazoa > Chordata > Actinopteri > Clupeiformes > Clupeidae > Alosa > Alosa pseudoharengus. The sequence continues at coordinate 23,226,928 of NW_027468881.1, forward strand.
TTGTATTACACCAAATTTTATATCACACAAAACATGACGTAAGAGAACTTCTTACGTCAAAATAGTTCTGCTCATTTAGACTGTATATAGCAATGATTTGATACCTGCTTGTAAACAGTAGCATTATTATTATGTATATGTGACATAATTAAGGTTGCAAGTTTGTAGTCTCCATTTTGAATTCCATAAACAAGAACTTGACATGAAAACATCATTTTTAGAGATGTGTTTGAAGCCAATACACAATATAGGGATATCAACTGGAATAGTACAAACAATGATTAGACATGTTTAAAGGAGGTGCAGCTATGATATCAGTGCATATCTTATGATGCAGCTTATGAGGGTCAAAGGTGACAGTCACCAGTGTCTTGTCATATTTCCTGATCTTTACCTGAACTTTAACTGCTTGTTCTGGTGTTAAGTATCTTGCAGTAGCCAAAGATTTATGGTTTGGAAGACCAGTACAGAGAGGTCAGTTGAGTGTTCTAAATAAAATCAACATGCTCTCTACTAAGCTAGTGGCGAATTAATTATCTTCATCATGAGCTTTTGTTTGAAAAGTGATTTTAATAAGAATTGTCATCATTTTTTTTAACAACAGTGCTTTTTGATAGATTTGCCTTAAGAAGTAAAGCTACCATGAGCCATAAGGAGTCATTGAGTGAAAATGCATGGGAAGTGAGAGGTTTAGGCAGACATGACACACTGTACAGCATGACTTTTTCAACAACACATTTTTTTCACAACTCTCACTTCTGGGGCAGAATTACTAACGACGGTGCAGTGCCAGTCTTAGAAGAGAGTTACTGGCCTGTGCTATGTCCATATACATATGTACAGCTCTGGGGGGAAAAAAACATTCTGATGTCGTCCTACGGTTGCTGAGTGATATTCAAATGAGTTGACGGTCATATTCAAACTTGCAGTGGTCTCTTATTTTTTTCCAGAGCTGTATATCATGATTGCCAAACATTGTATCCCTTTTAATGGTGGTCATTGGTTCCACAATTCCACTCCATTGTGATTTAATGACACTGTTGTGGATGCTGCAAATGATTGATTACATTATCAGCTGCAGCAATATGAAAAGGCAGAGTGTGCGGTCGGTGTCTACTTTGTCACTGTTTACATTGTCTCTACAACATGTACAACATGCTCTCTATAACATGTATATCTGCCCTTATTTTTTCCCCATTTTTGACTAACTTGAAATATCCTTGTACAGTTATTAATTTAAAATTTTTGGGGGCGTGAACTATTGACTTTGACTATTGGAATTGGCCATATACCATCATGGATTGTGGTAATCCCACAATGTTTTCAGTAAGTGGGCATTGACATTTTATGAATGTGAAATTATTTATACAAAAAGCAAAATATTGTGACCCAACAGGCTGAACACAAAGATCATAAATCAACCTGTCAAAGAAGTGCCTGTAAAGAAGCTGTAAATGAGATATGCTGGTGTACAGCTCATCAAATAAACCTGATGTCTTGGAAATTATTTTGTTTTCTGCATGCACTACCTTTTTAGTAACTGACTTTACTTATGTCAACTCCACTAGGAATACATTTTCCTTCCAATCCTAAAACAAGATGAAAACTGTTACCTTTAAGGCAATGAAGTAATTATGATATTATTTTATGGTTAGCAAATCATGACAAGTACACCAGTCCATGAAACACGGAAGCACAGTTAGTGTTAGACACTCTAGCATATTGACCCTTTCAACTGCATGAACAAACGTGCGTTCCTGCAAGGTATTTCCGGTGGCACAGAAAACAACACTGAGTTAATAGTAACTTGGGGGGGGGGAAAAGTTTAAATTCAACATTTTATAGGAAATTAAGCTGAAGTTCGATTCATTTTCATTTCAAAGTATATGTGCTGGTTTTGAACGTCTCAACAGGAAACCCTCTAGGAACAGATTGAAAGGCCTATAGAGATCTTCCTAGGACAGCACCCAGTGTAAACACTTTCAACCACTTGAATTCAGTGTCACTGAAACAATGGAAATCTGAAGCAACAATTTTGGAACATTGCAATTACAATTGCATTAATACAATTCAATAGATATGGAATTAAGCACTGAATGTGATGCTGTCCATCATAACAAAGGAGAAAGTCCATCAATGGTAACAGTGATTATAAATATAGCAGCATTTTGTACAATTAGGCTGAAGCAGAATTAGTGTGGCTCAGTTCAGAAACTGCTCTAGAATCTTTGGTTAATACTTTCCAGTTCAACATTGCTGACCCAAAAATGCATAGTTCCATGGCCTAGATTAAAAATCTCTTTTCTCTGTAATCTTTGAGTACGCATTGCCCACGCCATGACTTTGCTTTTTTAAGAAAAAAAGCAAACAGTGCGTGTCCAAGAAATTACATTTCCAGGAAAGTTGTTAGAGTCTGTTTGGCCTTAGCTGGTGTTTACAAACAAGAATAAAAGGAATGCTTTATTGGAACCCATTTTGATTTTCTGACTCTCACCGTGTCTGCCACTGACTTGCCTGTCGTCCAGCCCTTGTTTTATTATCATTTATTTAATTTTAGTCAGATATAAAACACTGTATCTAAAGGGCCAAATGAGCTTTTGAGAATAATAGGGTTTAATCTCATGATTACTGCTGACAGCTTGCTGTTTGCCACCCACAGCCTGAATGGCAGGATTCGGGTCTGACTCATGGCACTTTCTAGGAAAAAGGAGGAGGGGTGTGGATTAGGACTGGGCCTGAATGTGGGGAATGGAGGGGTGTGGAGTGGAGACGGCCTGAGTGCTGCGTGATCTCGGAGTAACAAAGGAGTCTGCCTCTGTTTTCTCCCTCTGATTCAAAACACACAAACAAGACAATTCTGCATGATGAGAAACAATGTATTAAAAGGAAAACCCTGAAAAATACAAGGAATGCTTGAATTGATATCTGTGTCTAAGCACAATTTGGTCATTGTTCCTTTTTTTTTCTAGTAAAAGTCACAAAGCGATAATGCAATATACAACAGGACACTTGTTTTTCTGTCACATGCCAGGAAATGAAATCCTCTCAATGAGTGGCTCTAAGATTGTGTGTATACATATAGGCCACAGCTTTGAAACAAACACACAACAGTAAACAAATATTTTTTTATCAGCTAAATCGGCTGGAATTTAAACCGATTAATAATGGTCAGGTTCATCAGCTGAACTAACTGAAGAGTGAATAGGAAATTGTGAAGCAGTGGTACCGGTATGAAAACAATTAGAGATAATGTTCCTCTGTGAAAGACGACTGGAGAATAAAATGTTCCCAAACTTCATTTGGTTGGCTAATATGTAACAGCCGTCTCTTAGAAATAATTCAAAATGATGTGAAAGACAGCACATGCAGATGAAGTGGTTTAACCATGAAAAACAATTTAATAGGATGACGTTTGTGTCATTTCAGGATACAGACAGTTAATATCCTGATCCAAAAGGCTGGGAAATCAAGCAAAGACAATGACGGTGCAAAAAATAACCTTTTAATGTTAATATTATTGGTAATTTTCTAAAGGCTGTCAGTGTGTGTGCTTGGGTGTTTGTGCGACAGCTTTCACATACCCATGTGAGTGTGTGTGTGTGTGTGTGTCTGGACAGACTCACTCCTTTCCTGGAAAGAGGGATTCCAAGAGCTGCCCCTCCTATTTTCTGCCCCCACCTGATTACCTCTAAGAGGTCTTCAGCACCTACAGCCTCGAGAGCTAGACACACACACACACACGCGCGCGCACACACACACACACACACACGCACACACACACACACACTTTACTTTGTACTTGTGTTATCATGTTCATCTCTTTAATGTCAATAGCCAATAGACAAAGGCAGCCATTTGTACATACATGTATGTCAATTCTATTGAACTGGATTATTTTATCTGGGGATGTATATTCAAGGTGGAAAAAGTATCATTATGAATCATTTTTATGCTCTGTGCAATTTAGATTTTTGTTTAAGATGAAAGCTTCACCAGCGTCTCCAGAATACAGCAAACATCTATTAAGAGCTTACTTAGAAGAGCTTATATTTGTCATGGTATGCTATTTTGGTATTTTGCTCATGATCTAATCTTTGCCTCTGTTGTGAAATCACAAGTAAGACCCTTAAAGGTTCCTGAACCTAAAAATAGCCATGCATAAAGCCATAAACAGACTCAGGGAAACTAAAAGCTTTGGCCAGAAATAACCAAGAAAGGCAATATATCGAGTGGAAAGGAAACAAGCATCACACAAAAACAAAAAATATAGTCAGTGAGATGTTCTGAGTTCTGACCGATACCTAAATAATCCTTCCTTTCTCCTGACTACTTTATTTTTATGGTTCCCAGTACCAACACAAAAATGGTCAGTTGATCTTGTTCTGGTCCCTTTGCCTTTCCTATACCTCACTGCATGGTAAAATGATCCGAACACAGGCTGACATGACAGAAGGCCATCTGTTTACTATGAGCATTAGTCCATATCCCAGGCGGGGGCGAAGAACTTGTGTGTATGTGTGTGTGTGTGTATGGGGGGGGGGGGGGGGGGGGGTTCCAGAGGGTGAACAAGGAGGAGGTGAGCCTGTCTCACCCTTCTGTGTATTGATTTTCCTGGAATGGAAGAGAAACGCTTCTGGGAGACACTTTGCCTTTTTTCTGTATTTTTTTCTTTTTTCTTGTTTTTTGGACCACCCAATAAACTCCATGACCTCGAACATGATCACGTGATTGTGTACTACAGTGAGATTGCCAGGAAGTGAGAGAGAGGCTTCCTTTCCTCCATGAGGGCAGTGTAGAGAAGCCATCTGCGTGTAAGGCAGAGCATGCAAAGGGCCTGATTAGTATCGATGCAGAGAGCAGGTCATTGATATTCTTGGTCTTTGTTTCTTCTATCGAAAATGTGTTTACAAATCTACAGGAAATAGGAGGAAATAAAATGAATTTATTTTGGATGCATATTTGTCTGTTTTAGATGTTTGCCGTCATGCATAGTCCAGGCCTCAAAGGGTTGATATATAAGAAATATCAATGACCCAAGAATGGAAAGAAGCTAATGATGGTCTAGCTGCCTGTGGTATGGTTTAAACAAATTATCTTTTAACATTAAAAATCTAATTTTAGCATTTTTAGTGGCAAAACAATCTACCCAAAAGTTGATCCAAAATCATAATTGAATCTACTGAGATGTCTTAGGTGTCTTCGACAAGATTTTGGGGAATTATTGATGATGAAAGCTTGAGTTGGAGAGAACAAACCGACTCGTTTAGTAGAAAAGTGAATAAATCGATTTGTATAATAAAAAAGGGTTAGTCCTTTTGCCACCATAAATTGCCTCCTTACTCTTTACTACAGTTTAATTTATCCTTATCTTTCATACCATAACAATTTGGGGAAGTACTTTCCCTTCTACCCTTCACAAAATTCTGGTCTTCTGGGAATGTTTAGTCAGAGTCGCAACACGATCAGAGTCACATGTTGTATCTATTTAACCATAAAAAAGGTTGTATCTATTTAATCATAAGTGTTGATGATACAAACATCAGATAGCTGTTTTCAGTTTGTCTATGTACACTGTATCTGTCCCTATCAAATAAACTCTAATAATAATAATAATAATAATAATAATTCCTTTGTTCAAAAACAAATGCAGGTTTCTATTTTATTTATGATGTCAATATTTTAGAAATATGCATTTTTATGTATAAGATGCATTCAAGCAAAGAGAACATTCCTGAGCAGTGAGCTATTTTACAAGCTAATTATGAGACTAAGCAATCTGCAGAACGTCATCCTTCTAAATTCCTTAGGAGAGGACAATTTTCTGTAAGATTTAGGGGTACCAAGTTATGGATCGGCCATTCTCATCTGGCAAAAAAAATATTATTTCATTAAAAGCTAAAAAAAAAGACATTTAAAGGATAATTTGCTGTTTTATTGTTGTCCATGTATGCATGTTCAATTTTGTTGTTGTTTTTGTGGTAACTAATGGTTTGCTATCACTTATATGAGGTCTAGCTATTTTACTATTTTAAATATGTTAATTCAAATGTTTCATAATGTTATGAAATGTTAATTGGTGGAGGCTCCAAATAAGCCTGTTGGGATGCATCTCCCTACACTGCATTGCTTCCTACATTTATGCAAAATAATAAGAACCTAATGAGACTGGTAAGACTTGTTGTAAGAACCAAACTAGCTAACTTGCTTGCAGTTCTGGCTAATGTCTTAATGATTAGGCTTCATGAACTTGGAGAGGCTTAGTATCACACTGAGAGGTTATAGGACCCAAATGCAGGACAAACGTAATTTCTTAGGATCAACAACAAAACTTTACTCTCCTGAGAAACACAGCGGGGCAGCACAGAGAAGACCAAGGGGTTTTAATACAAGGCTAACAAAAGGAGGACAAGGGACAGTCACAGAGAAGACCAAGGGGTTTTAATACAAGGCTAACAAAAGGAGGACAAGGGACAGTCACAGAGCACAACAAGAGGCAGGTGAAGACAGAACAGGAACCATAATAAAACTATCAGACTAATGATGATCAAGTGGGTGGCAGAGACCGGCACAGGAAACAACAGATGCACATGGAACACAGGACCAGATGGTAAACAAGGGGCCCAATAAAGCTCTGGGTCTAGTGGCACCCATGCCTCATTTCCACATGACTGAAACCACCAGGTTTTCACTTGATTAAATGAAAATGCCCACACTACACTAGAAATGATGCTAGCTGTCTGAATTTATTATATATAAAGACATGTTAAAAGGTGTACATAAGCACAAAAATAATAAATGGTGCCATTTTTTGACTAATAGACCGGTTTCAGGTCCCTAACAACCGTCGTTAAGGACGAACTCGGAGGACAAGCAAACCCAGAGCCCATGAGAACGGAGGCTAACGTTAGCCTACATTTCACGCAAATGACAATATGCAGGGTAGCCTAAAGTTAAAGTTGACACTCCATTTGAGTTGTTTGTTTTAGAAAAAAAGACATGGGCTTGGAAGTAATGTTATTGCATAGGCCTACTATACGGTAGCCTAGCTTATAGCTAATCCGTCATAGGGGGCTAATTGTTATGCGGAGGATAGAAGTATCAAAATTGGTACAGACACTGATTATGATGTATATCATCATTTCAGAAGGGGCCACAATTTATGTGTATGAGTAATTTCACCCTATAGGGTCCTTTGCACCATGACCCCGAGCCAAACACCCTCCCAGAACCTGTTTTCCCTTGGTCGAACCATGGTCGAGTAGCGCTGTCAGAAACGACTTTCTGCAGGCGTAATGGAACCAACTTTTATCTCGTAAATTACCCCACTAATAATGCCCTGAATGGTACGAAACTTCTACAGTAGTACAACTATGTTCTTTACTCATAAAACGAGGCATTGAAGAGTCTGTAAGTACACCAGGAGTTTATTTAAATAACACTTGCCTGATGGATGCTACTATCTGCTACTATACCGCTGCGTCGACGTTACTTCCGTGATTTGGGAAAAGCCTGTAAAAGTCCTGGCAGGATGCATAAGGATGTAGATCCAGGAATGCACTAATATTTTGTTCGTAGTAGCAGTTTGCAACAATTATTAGTTAACACTAAGTTGTAAACACTTCGGAAAAAAAATATTAAAAACTGGATATACCAAAAAACGTTGATGTTATCGCTGCCAGGACTTTTACGGGCTTTTAGTTAGGTGCCTTGCTCAAGGGCACTTCAGCCGTGGATGTGGGCATGGGAGAGTGTGCTCAACCACTTCCCCCGCCCACAGTTTTCCTACTGGTCAGGGATCAAACCGGCAACCCTTCGGTTACAAGCCTGAAGCCCAAACCAGTAGGCCACGGCTGCCCCCTATAGTTATTATTAGGACTATGCATGTTCTCTACTCTTGACTTTTTATGTGGTTGTTCACTAAAGGTTATATTATAAAGCTATATGCAGAAAGACATACATGATGAAGTGCATTTTCCTACTTAGGAACTTGCACTCTAGTGCCACAACCTTTAGCAGACATGTTTAGGCTATATCCAAAAGAAACTTACAAAACAATAAGCAAGTACCAAGAAACTGTGATAGTAAACTCAGTTTACAGTGAAGTAAAAACAAAACAAAAAACAAAAACATAAACTATAACTGCGGTCTGGCAAACATAAATATAGATTAGACATCAGCCTAGACTCCTGTGTATTGTGACAGTTTCAATTACTTCCATGTGTTTTCCTTCTTGAAGTAGCCTAGTTCAAGGAGGACATACTTTTGTAGAGTTAAGTCTTCCTTGAGATTCCTTGAGAAATATTAAACTCTGTAGACAGTAGGCTATGGAAACCAGGTAGGCCTAGGCATGGATGACAGACTGCCAGGAAGGGAAATGATCAAGGTGGGCTGAGCTCAACATACAGTAGAGCTCCCTCCCATGTTGAACTCAGCCTCGATCTGCACACTGCAGCCAGTTCAAGCTCCCACTGTTCAATCAGTTCCTTCTGAGGCATTGCTATCAGTGACCACTGGATGGTGCTATCTTCCCAAGTTTCAATAAATGTAGCACTCCTTGATTTTATTGAAGTAGTATGGCTGAATAGATGTCAGCCAAAATAGCCAGGGTAGGCCAGGCCTAGGCCTACTGGTAACTGAATTGCAACCTGCTTTTAGAGGACTCAGAAATGCTGACATAGTAAAACACTCATAACTTTTTGAGAAATCAGAACTGAACCTCCGATGCAGATCAAAGTTAGCTCTATTTTTAAACAGCCTAGCCTACACAGGTGTTTGAGGTATAGGCAAAATAAACCCATTTAACCGTAAGGTTTAGGCCTAAAATGTATGTCAGGTCAGGTTCAGGACCGATGTCAACTACTGTAGGCCTGTAAGAATTCAAATGTGACAAATGTGATCAGCTGTAGCCTATATCTTCTGTTCACTCTTATGGAGGTTGCTGGCCAGTGTATCCATCTGTACCAAAAAGTATTTGTGGGAAAAACAATATGCTGCATAAAGTAAGCTTTAAACTAAAGTAGCCTGCATGCATAAAGCAGAGATGGTTCAGCAACCGATTCTTACATAGGAAGTGAAGTGAAGGAGGGAAGTGAATAGAATGTTTGTTGTTACAATTGTAGCATGATTCTAAATGTTTTATCAGTTGCCTGTATGTATTTTGTGTTTGTAAGCATATACAACACCACACAAATATTTCATTCGAAACATCAGGGTTAATATTTCATTTGATTGTCTATTTCTATACTATTAAGAATGAACATTTTCTGAAAGCAAATGTAATTGAAAGCACTTCAAAAAGTGACTGGGTAAAGGAATAGATCTGTTCTATCCTTTCCTTACTGCAGTAAAAATAATGATCAAACGTCTGTTAAACACAAAAACAAAACATTCATGCCATTAAATGTTTCTATTTGGTGTTGTTATACATGGTGTGGACTTACAGTTATATTTCACAATTTAAAACTGTTTGTATAAATCACAAGCTTCAAAGTTGTGAAAATTTGATCTGGCATAATGCAAGTTATATATATTTACGTTTAGGTCGTTTGGTTGTTTTTTAGTCTGGTCAGTTTGGGGCAAAAATGGGGTCAAGGCTGCAAATTATGATTAACATTTGAGCCAATGTTTTTCTGTTTATTTAGGGCCAAATAAAGAAAAAAATGCAAGGAGCCCAAAAAATTAGGTGGGGGAAGGCCCTGAAACGGCCACGCCCACTTTTTAGACCTGGAATTCTGTATCTCGGCTCCTGAAGGTCGCAGAGAGTTGGTTTTTGGCTTAAAAGATGTGGAAATGCCACATTTATATTAGTGTTATGAAGAAACATAGGCCCTAAAACTTTTAATTTCTGAGATATTTGTGAAAAAACTTTTTATCACTGAATCAATCAGCGCCCAAGCCACCTTTTTCTGTAAATCTGCTCATAAAAGCCATGCAGTTTGTTTGGGCAAAAGCTCTAAATCTACTCATGGGGCATAGTGCTTAAGTTGATTAAGGCTCTTTGTTAGAAGATGAGGACCCCAACAACCTTCTAAGAAACAATGTAAACAAAGTGAAATTCCAAAAATGATAGGTTTTTGTAAGGTGACAGCAGTTATCACACGTGATGGAGACCATGGAGCGCCTGGTCTTGTGCATACTAAGACCCCAGGTACGCCATGCACTAGACCCGCTACAGTTTGCATACTAGGAGAAAGTGGGCGTGGACGATGCCATCACATATCTCTTACACAGGACGCATTCTCACCTGGACAAGGGGAAAAGTGCTGTGAGAATCATGTTCTTTGACGTCTCTAGTGCTTTTAACACCATCCAACCCCTCAGACTGGGTGACAAGCTCCTGCAGATGGGTGGGGATGCTCATCTAGTATCCTTGATTGACAGACTACCTGACAGAGCGGCCACAGTTCGTCGGACCTGAAGAACTGCCTCTCTGACACTGTGATCAGCAGCACCGGAGCTCCACAGGGAACAGTGCTCTCTCCAGTCCTGTTCACCCTGTACAAATCAGACTTCTGCTACAACACAGAGTCATGCCACCTGCAGAAGTTTTTGGATAATACTGCAATTGTGGGGTGTATCAGGGATGGGCAAGAGGAGGAATACAGGAGCCTGGTGGAGGAATGGTGCAAACTCAACCACCTACAACTCAACACTGCTAAGACCAAGGAGATGGTGGTGGATTTCTGGAGGTCTAAGCCTGCTCTGCTGCCAGTCACCATTGAGGGGGTCAATGTGGAGGTGGTAAACACTTACAAATATCTACACCTGGACAATGAACTGGACTGGTCATTCAACACTGAAGCACTCTACAGGAAAGGGCAGAGCAGGCTGTACTTCCTGAGGAGGCTGCGGTCCAATGTCTGCAGCAAGCTCCTCCTCTGGATGTCTTACCAGTCTGACTCTGTTGTTGCCATTGCCTCTGCTATGCTGTTGTATGGGGAGGAAGCACTAAGAAGAGGGATGCTGGGCGACTGGACTGGCAGGTAAGGAAAGCTGGCACTGTTGTGGGAGCTGAACTGGAGTGCATCACTTCAATATCAGACAAAAGGACCCTGAACAAACTAATCAACATCTTAGACAATGACTGTCATCCACTCCACAGCACTATCATAAAGCAGAAGAGCTTGACCAGTTGGAGACTACGCTCACTGGCATGCACAACTAAATAATAATAATAATAATACATTTTATTTATAATTCACTTTTCATCAGAAGATCTCAAAGTGCTACAGCTTAAAAACACACACATAAAAAGGTGAGCAGTTTAAGAAAAAAGAAAAGGTTTTAAAAAACCATCTAAAGGGGACCAAAAGCTTTGCTAAAAAGAAATGTCTTAAGACCTTTTTTAAAACAGTCAGTGGATTGTGGTGCCCTCAAGGTGTCAGGGAGGGCATTCCACAGACGTGGGGCAGCAGCACGTCTGTGGAATGCCCTCCCTGACACCTTGAGGGAAACTGACAGACTGAGGAAGTCATTTGTCCCCAGGGACATACTACTCTTCAATGCTTCAAGAAAGGGAAGTGAAGAGATCGACTTCTCTGCTTAGTCTATCTGCCTCTCCACCCTCTTCTACACTTTTATGACCTCCTATAACAATGTTGTGTACGGACTGTCCACTCACCCACGATGTTACTGCTTACACTGTCTACACTTTTTACAGGCTATACCCACATGCACAACCCCTCCCTCCACTGTGGACTGTGGTCTAACTTCCTACTTGACCAATGGCTGATATCCTATCACTTCAAACCTATCCTTGCACTGCTGCTATAATTCTTATTACTATGCTTACATTTATCTCTGATATTGTCCATATTTAATGCTGGTCTCTTGACTATCCCTCCACTGTTGGACCTATTTGCACTATCACCATGACACACACCTCATAGAGCACCTTACCACTGAAACACAGGGTCAGTCCCTGCCCTGTTACGCAAGAGATTCATGCTTATACATCCTTCGTACATTCATGTGGATCCTTGATTTAGTATCTTTTACTGTCCTTATTAGTGGAGTTGTTATTTTATCATCCTGTTTATGTTGTAGTGTACAGTATGTTGTGATGTCTTAAGTTGGGACCTTGAATTTTCCCTTAGGGGATCAATAACGTATATCTATCAATCTATCTGTTATGCACCTTCCTCCAAGTTCCTGTGGTGGATTTAAAAATGAAAACGTTGCACACATTTACATGACATTTCCATGTCAAGCACATGCCAGTTCAGTCAAATGGAGATCATCAAATCAGGGAACAGCAGAACTTTGGGGGCCTCAGCAGAACACTAATTTTTTAGTACACAAGTTAAACACAAATATAGTCTGATAAACAATACAATACAGTTGTTTCGAACAAAAATTCAACAGTAGAGGTCAACTACATTTCTTCTATCCCAGATTCATCTGATCCATCCAAGTTAGTTTGGTAACTCAAAATAAATTCCATAGATTTAGGTGGTTCTCAAAGCTAAAATACAGATTTTTGCGACAGTTCAGCGACAGTTCTTATTAATTTTTTGCATCAATATTTAAAATAAATTAAGGTCATTTAGGGAGTTTGGTGGTTCATAACATTGATATAAGATGAGATTCATACCTAATAAAAACTTAATATGATTCTCTACAACCTTCAGGAGCTGATACATGAAACGTGGCCTGTGCACCATGCAAAAACTAGTTTTTCGTGAATATCTCAAAAAGTAAAGGTTTTACGACTTATGCTTGTTCATAACACTAATATAAATGTGGTATTTCTGCATCTTTTAAGCCCAAAACCAACTCTCTGTGACCTCCAGGAGCCGAGATACAGAATTCTGGGTCTAAAAAGTGGGCGTGGCCGTTTCAGGGCCTTCCCCAAATTAATTTTTTGGGCTCCTTGCATTTTTTTGTTTATTAGGCCCTAAATGAACAGAAAAACATTGGCTCAAATGTTAATCATTTTTTGCAGCCATTTGCCCTAAACTGACCAGACTATTTGCATAATTGTCCTTACAGTATATTCACTTGTGGATGTGGATGTAGCCTAAGCAATAACATTACAGAAGTTAATGTCAGCATGCAGAAGTAATGTTCAATTTTACAATTTACAATTTTAATTTAGTATTATTATTATTATTAATAATAATAATAATAATAATAATAATTATAATACATTTTATTTAGAAAAGCGCCTTTCAAGGTACCCAAGGACACTGTACAATTAGGTATAGGCAAGGAAATACATAAAACATGCAATCACATCCATGTTTGGATTCTCTGACAGTGTGGACAGTACATTCAGGCAGGGACAATGAGAGAACAAGCATATAGGAAAAACACAAACACAAGTTGGACATGGATACAAGGTACATAAAATGCCAAGATGCAGAGGAAACATAAAACACCCTAAAAGAACATATAGTAGTACACTGAGCACAAAGTGAAAACCAAGTGTAGAGACAAAGACATATAAAAACAGGAAAAATAAAATATAAGAGGCAATGCAAGTAGAAATCAGGGGGCTGACAGGAAAGCTAAGTTAAAAATATGTGTTTTTAAATGAGATTTAAAAGTGGATATACATGTGCTTTGGCGCATCACATGCGGCAGGGCATTCCACAGTTAAGGACCTGCCACACTGAAGGCCCTGTCACTCATGGTGCGAAGCCGAGATGTGGGGACTGCTAGTAGACATGTATCAGTAGAGCGAAGGGTGCGGGATTGCAGGTATGGGGTGAGGAGGTCTGATAGGTAGGATGGGGCCAGATTATGTAGGGATTTATAAACAAGGAGAAGGATTTTGTAATGAATTCGGTAGTGGACAGGAAGCCAATGCAACTGCTGGAGGATGGGAGTAATGTGATCCCAGGGCCTGGTGCGGGTGAGTAGCCTTGCAGCAGAATTTTGGACATACTGCAGCCTATTTAGGGTTTTTGCTGGGATGCCGTAAAGTAGAGCATCGCAGTAGTCAAGCCTAGATGTAATGAATGCATGTATTAGTGTTTCTGCTGCAGATGAGTTGAGGGAGGGGCGGAGTTTGGAGATGCTTTTCAGATGGAAGAAAGACGTTCTGGTGATATTTTTGATATGTGACTCGAAAGAGAGAGTAGGATCCAGGATTACGCCCAGATTTAATGAACTAGAAGAAGAAATCTAATAATATAACACCTGTTTTAACCTCTCTTCGCTGGTAACCAGTAAGCCAGAGCTGATTTTAAGGTTCTCCTTTTAACTTATAAGACCTAAAATGGACTTGCACCACCTTATTGAACTGAGCTTATTAGTCCATCACTGCTTCACTCTCTTGATACTGGTCTCTTAGTCATGCCATCGGTCAATATAAAAATGTATAAATGTAAAAATCATCCAAGACATTGAGATCTTTATCAAAGCAGCTCAAATTGTAAGTTATACTGTAATAGAATGTAGTGTAATAGAATACTGTAATATAATGTAGTGTTACAGCGCGTTTCCCATCTCAATATTCAAAATGGCAACAAGCGAGTAGGTGAGTGGTACGGGACACAGTAGGCAAGTGGCATGAGACAGTATTGGCAGAGGACAATGGCACAGTAGTGGAATGAGACAGTAGGCAAGTGGCATGAGACAAGTGGCATGAGACAGTAGGCAAGTGGCATGAGACAGTATTGGCAGAGGACAATGGCACAGTAGTGGAATGAGACAGTAGGCAAGTGGCATGAGACAAGTGGCATGAGACAGTAGGCAAGTGGCATGAGAAAGTATTGGCAGGGGACAATGGCACAGTAGGCAAGTGGAATGAGACAGTAGGCAAGTGGCATGAGACAGTAGGCAAGTGGCATGAGACAGTATTGGCAGGGGACAATGGCACAGTAGGCAAGTGGCATGAGACAGTAGGCAAGTGGCATGAGACAGTAGGCAAGTGGAATGAGACTGTTGGCAAGACACTAAGCAAGTAGCATGGCACCTTTTCCACCTGTTGAACCTGTCAAATACTTCAGCCATGTCCCTCTTGGAGCCACAATTCAGCCACACTCCTTGGATTCTGTTAATCGTTGCTTGCAGCTGTGTTTTTGGGGGCCAAGCAGCGAAGCTGCGAGGCAACCATTGTGTTTGTTAGTTTTCTTATTATTATTCCTCTGCCATTGAAGTCAATGGCAGCCCATAGAACCGTCTGGTGAAAAGTTGTGAAATTTGGCACACCGATTTGGGACAGTCCCATGATTCATTTCACCAAGTTTCATGTTGGCACCTCAAGCGCTTTAGCGCCATCAACAGGCCAAAGATGGACTTGCGTTCACACACGTAACTTCTGACCCGTTGACCCAATTTTCAAAAATGAGGTATCGTTGGATTCCTTGGACCAAGCCGAGTTCAACGCACTCTATGACGTCATTTTCCGCCATGATGGATTTTCCGCCATATTGGATTTTAGTGAAAGTGAAACTAAAACTTCACAGGTCACAAATTTTGTCCGATCGTCACCAAACTTGACACACATGATCTTCAGACCAAGTCTCACAAAAGTTGTGGTGTTTTGTCTTCGGAACTATAACCGTTCATCCGAAATATCCAATCGAAATTTGCGGCGAAGCCGCCAAACAGGAAGTGAGCTCATATCTCAGCAACCCATTCATCTATCATAACCAAACTTAGGACATGGACTCAGGACCCAATCAGGGGGACGCTCAAGAAATCTGGTGACCTTTGACCTCTAGGGGGCGCTGTAATTAAGAAACATGCCTTTTGGCCTGTTGCTGCAGTTGTGCTTAAAATTAAAACGCACTATTGGTGTCTGGTAATACTGTTGGAGGTCCTTAAGGTGACCCAAGCCAACTTGTGATGTCATCGTAATTGATTCGGCCGCCATATTGGATTTAATCAAAAACACGTACAAGTTTTCGCAGGTCACAAATTTCAGCGGATCCTCACCAAAATTGGCAGAGACCATCTTCAGACCATGCCTTATCAGTGCATCGCTTTTTAGAACGATTGACAGTAGCATTCGGCCAATCGAAATTTGCGGTGAAGCCGCCAAACAGGAAGTGAGCTCATAGCTCAGCAACCCTGCCATGTATCATAACCAAACTTACTACATAGGTTCAGAACCCCATTAAGAAGACGCTCAAAAAATATGTTGACCTTTGACCTGTAGGGGGTGCTGCAATTAGCAATATTGCATTTTGATCTGTAGTTGCGATGTGTTTTAATGATCTTTTATTTTTGGATGTGAAACTGATGACAACATGTTCCATCCAGTTCATTCTAATGAGTGCGCGGTAGGGCGAGGCGGGGCGGGACGGGGTGGGACGGGCAGGGGTGATTAGGTGGGGGGCTGGCTGGCGTAGGCTGTGGCAATACTCAGCCCTGTTTCAGCCATACAAAATCAGTTATGTTGATGTGACACTTCAACATTCACTTGAAAGTGCTGATTGCGTGTGTCTGCTGAGTTCTATCTTGGTCGCCGTGGCTACTCCGGCCTATTCTGCTTGGCCCCCTCATTGCTGCTTGTAGCTATATTTCTTTTTAAAATTTTGAAGTGTATTGAAACTATGTTGTATGGTGATACTGTACTGCTTGTGGGGGGTAAGAGGGTTAAGGCTGCCAGTCTTATGACATGTCATTTTCTATATTTTTGATATGTTGCTGAGTGGATCATAAACAGCCCAACAATGAAGAAATGTGATTGATAATGACTGACTGACTATTATTTTGTTACATGCTTCAAATGTAAAGCACTTTGAGCTGCATTCTGTGTATGAAAGGTGCTATACAAATAAAGCTTATTATTATTATTATTATAAACAATAAATTGATTGATTGAAAGGCATTTTGCCCCAGTTGCTGGCCGTACATCAAAACCTTGGAAATACCGAAACTGAAAACATCAAGCTGTCCAAAGAGTCTCCTTTTAAAACCACAAGTTTCATTATGTGGTCAGTCTGGAAATGCAAATAGAAATGAAAACAGAAGGAGGTGGGTGAAAGAGGAACTTTCACACGCTTTCCTCCTGAGGAGGACTGAATATTTTTGTGTGAGACTAGGCAAAAAATAATCTACTATTTTCAAGTAGTACTTTTCAGGACTAGAGAAATTCAAATGTGACATCAGCTGTAGCCTATATCTTCTGTTCACTCTTATGGAGGTTGCCGGCCAGTGTATCCATCTGTACCAAAAAGTATTTGTGGGAAAAACAATATGCTGCATAAAGTAAGCTTTAAACTAAAGTAGCCTGCATGCATAAAGCAGAGATGGTTCAGCAACCGATTCTTACATAGGAAGTGAAGTGAAGGAGGGAAGTGAATAGAATAATGTTTGTTGTAGCATATTTCCAAATGTTATCAGTTGCCTGTATGTATATTCATGCCATTAAATGTGTTGTTATACTACATGGGGTGGACTAATTTTGTCACTATTATATTTCACAATTTAAAACTGTTTGTATAAATCACAAACTTCAAGGTTGTGAAAATTTTAATTAATTTTAACTGAAGGGATTAATTGCAACAAAATAATAGATTAGGGTTTTGGACATTAGGATGGACAACTGATGTCAACAACTCATATAGCTATAGCATATATATATATATATATATATATATATACACTGTATAAAGACATAGCATCCAGCCAACCACTAATTAAGAAAACTTTATGAATTGAATTATCACATTGCTTGCTCATCCCTACTGCTGTCTCTGTGCATTAATATTTCTGTATTTCCATCTAAGTAGGGGAGACCGGGGCTGGTTGGAACAAGGGCAGGTTGAGACACTGTTAATATCCAGGCTACTAGAGGGAGCTGCAACAAAATTCCAACACTAAACTGACGGCCTTATTGAGTAGAGTAAACTCACGTATGTAACTGGTCTCCAGGTCATTAACCCTTTAGGTGAGAACAACTTTTTGATTTTGTAGTGTCAAAACTTAGAATATGCACCTCCCACTAAATACATCCTAGAAGGGTAATAGTTAGGGATATATAAAAAATATTCATTATAATTGATTGCTAGGGGACTCATCTATAATTAAAAATGAAGTTTAAAAACCTGAGGTGACTGATATTTGCAGGCTAACAGCATTGGTGCAAAAAAGTTTGACCTAATGTGGGCGGGGCAGGTTGGCACACTGATTTTGGGGTTGGTTGGCACATACATTCTCTATGGCTATTTTGTGACAAATCTATAAACTTTGTATTTTACACATAAAAACATCATCAATCTTTATTTTAACATTGTTATTGTAATTACTGAACATAGTTTTACATTTGGAAGCATTTCAGACATTTTTAAACATTTGAAGTAAAAAAAAATCGGTAGGGACCAAATTGGTCTTGACGGTGGGCCCTACTGAAGACAAACACACAGAAAAGAAATCAGCAAAGCCCTACAGGTAGTGATATAGATGAGCACTTCAAACAAAAGCAAAAGGAGTACTGCAAAGGACTATAACATAGGTGTTCCAACCAACCCCGACTACATGTGCCAACCAACCCCCTGCATGGGGCAGGTTGGAACACGTGCACAACACCACTTTAATCATAAATAACTCAAAACAAGGGATAATTTGTTGACATTGAATGTATACATTTTGTAGCTGAGATCCCAAGCTTTCAGTTAATCACAATTTGACCATTTCAACGCATTGTAAGACGGAGAAATATAACCGAGAGTGAAAAGTGTTTCAACCAGCCCTGGTCTCCCCTATTGATAGTTTTATGGAAACTACTGCCTGACGTTTTTTTTTTTTTAAAGAAATACTGAGGTCAAATGTGTCTGCATGCAACACATATTTAGGACACTAATATTTAATGCATTTTACAGATATGAGACACTGGGCAGCACTGCAAATTAATAATGCAAAAAGATCTTGGCATCAATGGGGAGCCACATGCTATACCTGCATTGGAATACTGTAAGTCCACTAACTGTTCATCATTTTGTATTTAAGCCTTATCTAAGGAGTTCCCTGCAGCGTGCCTCTTTCAGTCAGGGTCCTTGGCCTGAAAAACGTTTGACAGGAAATTTGGTACTGTGTCACAACAACACATCATTTTCTGAATTGAAGACTGTTTAGAGGAAATTAACTTCCTCTTCCTGTTCCTTCCTTCCCCTTTCTTTAACTGAACCAAAAATAGTACAGTTGTGCTCATAAGTTTACATACCCTGTACATACACATGCGAAAGTTGACTAAAGAGAGGAATAAAAAAATCATCTTTTGGAAATTGATCTTAATACGTTAATTAAACAAATGAGGAAAATTGTATATTTTACCACGTCTGCTCGCGGACCACTTGGGATAGCTTGCGGACCAGTTGGGGTCCCTGGACCACAGAAAAAAACAGCCTGATCAGCTAAAGGTGGTTTGCTGGTTGACCAGCTTGTTTGACCACCCTATGATGGTTGACCTGCTAGACCAGCAAAACTCTTCCGAAAACATACCTTCAGCTGGTTTTCCCAGCTTATGATGGTAATTCAGCTGGTTTTGCTTGTCGTACCACCTCAAGCTGATCATTTTAGCTGGTGTTGCTGGTCTATAGTGCTGGTTTAACTGGCCATGCCAGCTTATGTTGGTCAATCTAGCAAACCAGCATGACCAGCTTGACAGGCTGGTCACCAGCATAACCATCTTGCACCAGCTGTATCCCACAAGACAGGCTGGTTACACCTGCATGACCAGCTTCCTCAGATATTCACGCCAGCATATCCAGCTGGTGGCCCAACCAGCTACACCAGCAAAGATCAGTGAGAGCTGGAAGAAAACCAGCAAAGACCAGCTAAACTGGTTTCTAGCTGTTTTTTCAGCCCTGTATTTTAAGGAATAACATTTATTTATTTACGATACATTATTCATTCACAAAGAAAACTGGTGTCCTTAAAGGTTAGGGCTTAAGGCTTGGAACCGAAGGGTTGTCGGTTCAATTCCAGACCAGTAGGAAAAATGTGGGCGGGGAAGTGGTTGAGCACTGCTCTCCCATGCCCACATCCACGGCATGGGAGAGCAGTGCACCTAACCGCTCACTGCTCCCTGAGCGCCACTGTAGCAAGGCAGCTCACTGCTCCGGGTTAGTGTGTGCTTCACCTCACCGTGTGCTCTGTGTGTTCACTGAGTCACGGATGGGATAAATGCAGAGACCAAATTTCTTTGTACTGTACAAGTATTCTTGGCCTATAAACCTGATTTGGGTGAAGACTGAAGAAGCAAAACTGGGAAGATCATACTACTGCCAAAAAGATGCTCTTGTTCCTGGTACATTAAGATGAACATACTGTACCGGTACATAAATATAACTAATATTTTCACTTTCTCTTGCATCAGCACCAGAGGTGTAGTGATAAAATAAGAGGTGGGTAAATTATGAATTCTGTGATCACAGTAAGGTGGATTGTGCCATGTGGTATCAGATTTTTTAAAAAGGCATTCAGAACATGTTTGATGGTGGTGGAGGTTACTATCCAATGTTTTTAGATGAGATGTTTTAGAGAGATGTACATAGTGTGAATGTGGATAATACAGTGTGATTTTTGAATGTTAAAAGTTGCAATTGGTGAATAAACTCTTTTGAAAGGTGGATAAACTCTATTTCGGAAAATGTCAGAGGTCAATAAACTGTGTTTACTTATGTTTAGCCTCCACTACATCCCTGATCGGCACTGAACAGCTTATACTGTTTGTGCAGGTTTTCACTAAAATAGGTCAATACATTATTATTACATTATTATTACACAAGTTCAAATACATTATTATTACATTTGTTAGCACATTACATGTATATGTAATTCTTTATTAAACAAATCCAAGCACTTTGCTGCAATTAGCTGATATTTTGGATACTGGACACGTACAGAAGGCTTACCATTTCGAATAGAGAATCATGTTTGCTAATGGGACACCTTTACAGAGGTCTTAAAATGCGTTTAAAGTCTTATACATTGATTAACTCCTAAATGCCATAGATTTGCCTATAATGCGATTACGGTTGATAATGGAAAGAGATTTATTTGCATTTGTTAAGACTTGAACCCACAGCTGTTCCCAACCTCTCCACTGAGGGTCCATTTTAATTAGCATAACACAGCAGATGGAAAAGTGTATACACTTGCATTTCTTGTGTACAAATATTCATAATTGCTCATAATGATAAGTGTGTGTGTGTGTGTGTGTGTTGGGGGGTGTGTGTCTGTGCAATATAACTGCAAATAGTTGGATGGAAACAAAAAAGTGTGATAAGACAAATCAATAGATTTGATATCGTATGTATATAGGCACATGCATTTAATTACAGTCTATTTATTTATACCTGGCAAATCTTTACCCTTAAACCTTGTGAAATATCATCTAATGTTAATTTACACCATGGCTCCGGGAGCTTGACAGAGAAATGTTGGGAAGAAAAAAAAGAAACATCATGCTGTTTAGTTTTCATTTCCATTTTATAGCATTTTATATATCTGACACATTTTGGTATCAACAGATGCACACTCAATGTGCTGTTCTTCAAATAATGACAATGAATGCTCACACCAGTAAAGCAACATCCCTCCCTCATATATCACTATGATAAGAATTCACTCATCATCCCAAAATACTTCTTCATACTATAAGTGGTAAGGAGTACAAAAAACTTTTCAATTACACTGTACAATCCCCTCCCATAACAGTTATCAGATATCAACACAGTAGGTTTGCTTAATCTACCCCTCACATCATATTGCACATCCAAATAAGAGCTAAAGGTAGACTGGGAGCAAATAAATATGAGGACCTAAATCAGACAAAAACCATCATCATGAGCTCTTACAAGAAGGATGTGCCTCTACTGTTTTCATATCCGACTGATTCAAGGATTCAAAGATTGACCGGTATTTAAACACACACTTTTATCCAAAGCGACAAACTCGCAAAGGGGTTCGGGAATTGAACCTGGGACGACCAAACATCAGACATAACGTTTCCATTGCTCCACCATGCCTGCATATACTTTTGACTGATTTGATTCAGACTCCTGGAATTACTGTTTAGGTTGTAAAAACCCTTCCTGTGGCCAACAATGTCATGGGGCAATGGGGATACAAGAGAAGGGATGACTTGAGATATATACACAGACACATGTATGTTTTATGTTACGCCTTCCATAACATGAAACACACAAAATACCTACCCCCAAAACTTGTTTATATATCTTTTTTAACCATTAGAAATAACTTATTTCCTATAGTGCATTGTCAGACATTGTTTATTACTATGTCCTTACATATACAGTGTACTTACGTCAGAGTGTAATTTGGCCATATGATGGCTTTGTACATAGCCTACATTGATGAGTTAAAAAGAGCGAATCATAAATAAGAGGCTCAGGCACATAGTAGCTTACAACTTAATCAATGGAACATACAGCGCTAAAACAGACTAAAAAGCTCCACTACATATTTCTTATCTCCAGTGATTTATATTTCACTAACTTGCCCTGAATTTTAGTTCAAGAGGTAGACCAATTCCATTGATCTAAGATGAAGTGACCCCTCAGTAGTTACATGAATTGAAATGCCTTGCCTTGGCTTGAGTGACATAATGCTATCATGAACAGGTCATGGCAGATGTTATCATGAGAGCAGATCGTCCACTTAGAATTATAAGGTTCTATCTGACATTTCTGTCAAAATTGAGTTATTGACATATTCTTATTCTGTGACAATTTCATAAGGTGAGGTGTTTTTTGAAGTTGTATGCATTTTTGGACATTATATCTAAAGATGCTTGTTCCACTTATCAATATAACTACGGGATTCTAAAACTTTGAAGCTCAATATCTCAGAACTACTCAGAATGGAAATAGAACCTTATAATTCCAAGGGGACAAGATGTCCAATCACTTTGTCTAAAACTTGGCTCAGTCATATTACAGTTATCAGTGATTGTTAGACTTGTGGATGCACAAACAGCCAGTCAGATGTCATAGCATCTACTGTATACTCTTGAAGGCTGACTATTTATGGGCCACAGAATGCCATTAGTCAATTAGATACAGTTCATGGCAAAGCTATATCAGTCTTATTACAAAAGATTCAAGAAAATGTATTTAGAACTGGCTTATGTCTGCAAACTTCAGTTCACCACAAAAAAGCGCAAGAATGGGTATTGACTTACTGTCACTGTACATTTGACCATCTTCACAGAAAAATAAGCCTTTTGCTCATCATACACACAATGCACCATCCTTCTCTCAAGGCAGGGTTCAGACACTTAAGGCTCTATCAGCAATAACACAATAAAAAAATATTTTCAAAAAACAACAACTTTTAGCACTCATTGTTCATATTTCATCCCAATGTGTCTCTGTCAAGCAGAAGTAACACAAATATAAAATGTATCATCTCTAAGCAAACAGTAATATAGACAACCAGAAAATTCAGAACACCAATGAACAATGAAACTATTGAAAACACGTAAACTTAAAATTAAAATTAACACTTAATGTGTCACCCAAGTATGTTCTACATCTCTACATCTTTAACCCACAAATACAGCTCCAAAGTTTTTTGTTCCCTCCGTGAAGAGAGAACTAGCATAGTGGTCTTTCGCGAGTGTATTTAATAAGTTAATGGCTGCGATACATAGGTTGAATAAGCAACCTTTTAAATGCATTTCACAATTCCGCAGCAATCAACAATATTCACTGATCAGGTCAGATCAGTCCAAATGGCTTATTAAGGTCTTCTGGTCCTTCTAAGAAATTATAGGTCATTCCATGACTTAACTAATGGAAACTGTAAACATTCATTAAAGTGGGATTTAAGGAATAGACACATTTAAGTCAATCAAATTGACATGATTTCCCACTTGTCCTACATGTCCTGGGTGTGTGTGTATGTGTGTGTGTATGTGTATGAGTTTAGTTGATTGGTGATTTTGGTTATTCAGCTTCTAATAATCAGCTTCATAATCTCTGCACTGACTTTGAGTGATGTTTTACATGTAATCTCGTCCTGTGACAACAAAACCGATTTTCAGAATTAAATACAAAATCAAGCTTAATGTTGAAAACATGATTTCATAAACCACATCTTAATAAATAGAAAAATAAATAGGGTAGGCACTCAGGGCGTATTTTTATCTGAAGGGGGCTGCAGCACATTTAAAGTGCACTTACTCTGAGATACCACTAGATGTCACTGCAAAGTGAAAAAGACCTTCATTGCTCTTTCAGTTTATAATGGCTTCGCTTCGTTGAGAACCCCGTAACAGAAATAGCGGCCCTATTTGGATAACAATGGCCTGCCATTTATTTGAAGAGTATCAATCTACAAGTTTGACCTTGTATATGGTAGTTAAAGAGGGCAATGACAATGAAGTGGGCATTATTTGTACATATCCATTTCATTAAAGTATCTTTTTTCTTCTATAAGCGTTAATGTACAGAGACAAGTAATGCAGCGTTGAGATCATAAATCTGACTCAAATGAATATGGTATATGCTGATGATGAGCATTTGCACAGGATTTGAGGGAAGTCATGCCAGTTTGATAGCGGCCTGGGATTATTCTGAAGAACTCACTCAGGACAAACTACAGTGCAATTTCCATCTTGTATGGCTCTAAAAGGTTCTTCCGTTTGTCCCTTCACCTGTTGTCTTTGGATAAAGCGTGCATCATCCAGTTGACCTTGGTCTTCCAGCTCTCTCTCAAAGCTTCATTGAACTTGACTTTGAAATTCTTCAGTGCTTCTTCCTCGGACTTCCCTAAGGCCAGTGAATCCTGTAGGATAATGAGAAGAATAAATGTCTGAAATAAATGCTTATTTAATAAAAGATATTATACAACTATTCTAAAGTATCTTCACATTATACAAACAAAATATAATAAATTCACATTATCCTATTGTGATTAATACTAGCTATACGAACAAAAATATAATAAATTCACATTATCCTGTTGTGATTAATACTAGCTATACGAACAGTAGGAGTAAAAGTTGTACAAAGCACTTACTATAACATGCATTGCATTATCTCACTGAAAAAACGCTATGTAATTAGCATATCTGTAGATAACCATGTCGCTACTTAAGAACATTTCTTGGAGTGTTTGGTTTTGGAGTACTGGTAATCGTACCCGTTGTACAAGAGGGAGATCACAGTGCTTTGTGTATTAATACGTAACTGCAGTTAGTTAAAGGAACCGTATGTAAGATTGTGGCCAAAACTGGTACTACAATCACTTTCAAATTACTGTAGAGCGGTGTATCTACTTCCCCTCCCCTCTGACTGGCCGAGCTGGCAACCCGGATGCCGAAACACTACTGACTTTGCGATTAGTAGATAGGTGGAGGGTGGCGCATCAGGCCAAAACACAACATGACAACATCAACATCAGTTGAGGGCTGCAACTTCACTTTTTAAATGACAATATCCTGGCCGGACTACTGTTGTCAGTGATATAAGTATTTGAAATGAACATGATTTCTTAATGTCTAGTGACATATCAGGGCCATTTTATGATTAATTGAAATACATTTCTTACATACAGTTCCTTGAAGACATAATGTTGGGTGAGCAACTTGTCTACAGTAGGTGTGTTATTGCCTGAGCTGTATTGTGCTGTGTTGTACCCTACCTTCAGGTACTGGATGTCTTTAGCCGAGCTGAGCTCAGGAAGTCCAGCTGCTCTCATGAGAGCAAAGAGGTTCACAAACAAGATTCCATTCCTGCACAGGATCTTATAGGCCTGCTCACAGCACTCCCGGAACCTGAGAGAGAGAGAGAGATAGGGAGAGGGAGAGAGAGAGAGAGAAAAGAGAGAGAGAAATGAAAAGATAACTTCATTTAGCTCCAGAACACTGATTGCTGCTGTGATTTGTAGGTAGCATTGACGTGCATTAGAAATAAAGAGGACTATGTCATAGCAGTTATATCATATATTCACGTATTATGAGATATCTGTAGGTTTTCTGTCACCTTTCAAACTTCTCACTGTTATTGGTCTTTCCCTCTTGAATCACATGGACAAAGTCATACGTCAGGATGAAAGGCACACGCTCCCTGTTGATCCGAAATTTGGTCTTGAAGTTGCCCAGGAAATGCCCAAAGTCAATGTGGAACAGCTTGGAGAGCAAAGAGAAAGAGGACACTGATGAGACACGTGAAGGAACTTCTGAGGATAAAAAATCTAACAGATGTTATGATATTACAGTAAATAATTTGATTTAAATGTATTTGTATTAATTATTGTTAATATACATATCATATTTGTGTAAATATGAAAGAGCAAAAGGTATTAACTACTTTATACATGTATTATTATTATTATTATTATTATTATTATTATTAGTGATCCCAATTGTTAGAGGCTGCTATAACAGTACATTTCTCATGTCCGAGTAGTCTAGATTAGATTACACTAAGAATGAAAAACATTGACATTAATGACATTTGAACCATGTACAAATGAGTGTGAGAATGTCTCCCACACAAAAGGAATCACACACTAATGTGAATTCTTTAAGCTTTTACAAGTACGGGAAATGTCCATGGTAAACAGCCTAACTCTTAAGCATCTACTCAATGTCTTGCAACAGACATATGGGGACAGAAATATGAAGGTAAAGGAAAAAAATCCCAGTACATTTCTGTTCAGACAAAGAATTTGACGATTACCTGCCCCGATTCCCTTATCATGATATTGTCACTGTGCCGGTCTGCAATGCCCAAGACATACGTAGCTACACAGTAACCAGCACAAGACAGTGTAAACTCCTCAATGGCTTCATCAAGTTTGTCCCTGTTGGAAAGAGAGTAAAGGTAAGGAATGCACACACACACACACACATACAGTAGAATGCGTATGCACACACACATACAATACAACGCGTATGCACACAAGCACACACGCACGCACACACACACACACACACACACACACACACACACACACACATACAATACAACGCGTATGCGCACACACACACATGCACACACACAAGCACACACACAAACACAAACACACACACATACAATACAACACGTATGCACACACACACATGCACACACACAAGCACACACACAAACACAAACACACACACACACACACACACACACACACAGTACAATGCGTATGTGCATACACACACACACAGAGGGAAAAAGAGAGAGACATGCTGAGTCAGAGGAAGTTCCTTAGCTCTCTGTTGAACATTTGCAGATAAAGCGCAGCACGGGTCTGCAAGCAACAGATGATTGACAGCACCCCATTTCATTGTCCCGGTATAGGCGCACCCTGGCCTGGTTCACCCTGTTTAATAATTGCAGCAACATGTTGCATGCGTATCTGAAGTACAGTGCCACCAAATGAGCCAACGCTTCCTGTGGGTTCGACAAACAACAACTAAAAAAGGCAAAGTGCATTTCCCCCCTTGAATCTTCTGCAACCGCACGAGAGCTTCTCACTTCTTAAGGCTTCCCTCGGACAGCCACTAGAGACTGCAGAACCTGCACTAGAACAAAACACACAGTGCGGCCGCAATGGTAATCCCCACAACAGGAAGATGTCACTGGACCATGACTCCATACGCCATTTCACAATGCTTGCAACCTACATTTGCATTCATTCAAATAAGCAGTGGAATCCAATGGGGGGAATCCAGTGGTAATAACCTTGAGTACTAATAACCTGTCTCCCTTGAGCATGTTTAAGTAAAGCAAAGCAAGCAGGGTCTTCATAGAAAAAACAGAAGCATAAACATACTGCTGATTTAATCTCAAGTGATTACATGCACTCTTTCTGTTACTAATGCAACTAATGGCAGCCTATTCTCTTCTTTCACACACATTGGCAGTGACCTTCACCATGAGCGATGTCCTAAACATAATCTCCTCTATGTCTAACCACAAAGATCAAGTGAACATTCATTTCAACCAAGCTTTCTGTGAAAACCAAATGTCTGCATCTGCCAACAACTGCTATGCACACAATTATGGTTGTGCAAATAAGGGGTGCAACATGTCTAAAAAAAAAAAAAAAAAAACATCAACGCAGACATCCATGCACACACACATAGTGTATACCAGGCTGGTTAACAAAAGGTCCTTTTCAAGACCAAACATGACGTCTACCGCAGAGGGCAATGACGGTAATCAGCGTCAGCACAGCCCGTCATCTGATTGATAATTTACCCCGAGGGGACCAGAGTCTCCCTCCGTTGGCGAGCACACACACTGGCATGGCCTTCAGTGCCTGGGCCCTGCCGCACGTGGCCAAGATCCTGCCGTCAACCCAGAGCTCCTTCACTCCACCCTCAGCCAAAGGCAGCCACTCCAGCATTCCTATAGCTGAGCTAAGGCCATCCCATGTTGCACCACGAAGTCCGATCATCATGCCGAATTGCACAAACAAACTTTCAAGGCTGCACAGCAAAACGTAACCAACAACAGCTGAAGGAGAAGCAAACACTACACAAAAACATCTGCGCTAAGTGAAGCTTGACATTTTTATATTTAGCACTGTTGTTAGCGCATCCAGCTGTGTGGTACCGTGTAAGAAATAAAGCATGACCTCTTAGGGTAATTTCCCAAGGCTAAATCAGTGGTAGCTTTGTGCAGCAGGTGCTGCTAAAAGTGAGACGCTGGTGCAGGGTTAGCGGTAACTGAAAGTGTGCTGCTCACCCAGGGTTCTTGGACTTGAGCCAGTTGAGCAGGGCATCCTTGTTGAAGGCAGCCGTGGCAGCGCTGGTGCTGTTGTAGAGCTGGATGTTGGCGATGGTGTCCGAGTTCTTCACCACCTCGATCAGGCCCGTCTTGTTGCCCGTGGAGAGGCAGCCGTACGGGACCATCCTGGGGGGATGAGTGTGCATCAGGGAGGAGGGAGACGGAGAGAAAGACACAGAGGGAGTCAGCAACATTTTTTTGTGTGTGTGTGTGTGTGTGTGTTTTTCTTCCATGTAACCGTCACAAAGAAATGCCGTTGCTTTGACAAAGTTGGCAAACAAACCACAAACCTCAGGTCCAGCCCCTCCTTCTTCCACAAAATGTCCATCAGCTGAATCATCTGGAGGGCCAGCATGTCCTGGCGTAGGTCTGAAAGCAATAACACATAACATAACCCACGCTGCAATCACTGCAGACCTTCATCAACCCTTGAATGCCATCATTTAAATGTGGTCAGAGCAGAACCTTTGTGGCGGACAGACAACAGTAGAAAGTAAATGAGCGCTTCTCTCACCATCTCCATTTTTGAAAATGAGTCCCACAGTGTCCGACGACATCCACTTGTTTTTGTACATCAGCCAAAGGGGCTTCATTTTAGAGTCCATGAACTTGCACCGGTCTGCACTAAAAACAAGAAGAGTGACACTTATTTCAGTCATGTGGTCAGCTAACATGATGTTCACGTGTGTTTATAATGGCGCGATCAACTGAAGCAGTATCATACCAACACTCTAGATAGAACCTCTTGGGCAGAAAAGGGGAAGTACAGGTGAAAACTTTTACAATGTCCATAACCACAAAACAAATAATTTGCTACACGCAACTTCTAGAAAAATCCCACATTATCAGCTACATCAAAGCAAAGCAACACCAGACATGGAGACTACCACAAACAACACACAGCACAGCAGGCTCTGAGCCTTGATTCGCCATGAACAATAATCTAAGTATCCACACTTGAAGTGACAGTGAATGAATACTACACTGTTCAGTTTTCTCCCCACAGCACCTCTGCATATACAGTGTACTGCAGCGTGGCCTTGGTTTGGATACATAATTAATCGGCAGATCCTGTGGTTCTACTAGTTCAGTTTTGGGTAGTCATTTTGTGACTTTTGTTTGTTTTATAATCCGCTATTGCAAAGTACCGGTAAGCAGTGGTATATATTATTTATATCCCAGTCATCTGAATAAACAACTTCACCAAAAATATAACGCTGATTGACTGATCATCACATCATCTTGGCCATATAGTGTGCGGACTAAACTAGCTTTTTTAGTAACAAGCATATTTGTCACACATTGGACCCTGGTTGGAAAAGTGCAAAGTCCGTAAACAAGAAGTATTCTTGTGCATGAACTACAGCTATCATGTTGCATGTGGGAGCATTGAACGGTTTCATACATGTTTGTGCTTAAAGCATTACCCATGGTGTTGAATTAGCCAACTGAATTTGTGCTTAAAGTCTTACCCATGGTGTTGAATTAGCCAACTGATTTTGCCTGTTTATTGAATTTGCTTTAGTTAGACTTAAGACTTTGCACTTTGCCCATCAGTAGCCCAATTAGTGTTTCCTGCTGCAAAACAACGTTTGAGAAAGTAGAAAGTAAGAAGTGGAGGCGCAGGCGCAGTACCAGATCTCTGAGAGGATGATGCTGGGGTTGAGCGGCGACAGCAGGTCTGACAGGGCCTCCAAGTAGGCCTCCTGTTTGATGCATATTTGCATGTCTGCTGTGGTCTGTTGCCGTGAGGCCTTCTGAGAACCAGACTTCACAAAGTCGTTCAGGGCTTTCATTTTATTCAGAGCCTCATTCTGTCAGCAAACAGTGGATATAAAATGAGAGAGACAGAGAGAGAGAAGGAGAGAGAGAAGGAGAGAGAGAAGGAGAGAGAGAGAAGGAGAGAGAGAAATAGAGTGGGAAAGAGTGGCAACAACAAATGATAACAATATATGATATTAAAAAATTCTTGATATTAACTTTTTTTACATTCCTTGATGTCAGTGTATAGATTTTTTTAAGCAGGCATATTGTATCCTTTCAGAAGCTTGTATTGCATACGGTACCAGCACTGGTGCACTGCACTGCTGCACACTATATTATGCAGCTATATTTAAAGTGGAATGAGAACCTCAGGCATACAAGACCTGACCCCTCATACTGGCCATAGTTTAATGCTTCTATCCTCACCTGCTTCACCAGACCCTTCATATGATAGATGCTCCCTCGACAGTATGCTTCGAGGATGAGGCCAAAACGCAGACTGACCGAAGACACATGCATTTCAGACCTGAGGAGGAAGCACACCGCTCGGGTCAGTCCTTGAGCGCTATACTGCACTTTATTAAAATGCCACTGATGACGCTGCACTTTACTACTCCATAATGTAGAGATACTAGGTGTTATGCATTGCTTTAGTGTGGGTGTTATGTGAGTGTGTGGCTGTCCTGTTGTTGTCTGTCCATCTGACAAGCTGTGTGGTGTAAGACACATTTCCGAAAGGATCAATTAAAACCCCTACTGTATCTATCTTTCTCTTCACAGAGCAGAGGCAGTGGCAGTTCAGTGCTTCTATAGGCTTACCTGAGATGCCAGAAAAGGAAGTGACCTATCTTCTTGTTGGACAGGGATCTCTCCAGGAGAAATCTGGCCAGATCACAGTCCAGGTAAGACTCGTACTTTAGGACCTGGACAAGCTGCAGGAGATACTGGAAGAGCTCTTCGTCCCTGTAAAGAAGCGAGAAAGACAGTCATTTGGGTAACACTGTGAAGAGTCTAACTCTGTATACCATGCTACCAGAACAGCTTGGTATAGTGGTCATACTGTAGAACCATCTTTTTGGTACAGTTTTATTTTCCTTCCTTAACTTTCCTTTCCAAAGAAACAACAACGTTTACCCGTCATTTTCATTTTGGTCAAGACAAATCGGTCTGTCTAATACTTCCTGCCTATGACGAGGAACCATGTATGTGTTGCACAACAACTCTTAGACAATTCTTCCTTTTGAGGCTTTTTGCCTGAGGCAGTCATTGAGTTATATGCGGCAGTCCTTCGATTTTCTGAGAAAACGAGTACCCAGTAATGTAGACATAATGAGCTAGAACGCAGATGATTAAAAGATAGCTCAAATAAGACAGTGAAACACTTGGGGCGGCTGCAGTGCTTGGTGCTAAGCCTACCGCAGTTTCCTCAGGCAGCGGATGGTGAAGGATCGGACATGTGGGTCGGGGAAGCAATAATCAAGCAGCTCCAGAGCGTGAATGGCCGGCAGGTCGGGCCAGTTCCACAGCAGACTCACCATCTGATCGGCAGACACAGACACTTGATAAGGAACTGCTAATCTCACTGCTGATCAACAACTTTGCTCTAGGAAGTGCTGTTTATGAAATCCCCTTGTGTTTGAGGTGCTTATTTTTAGATAACGAACAAGAATGGGGATGCACTTCAAATAAACAACAACTTAAAAAATGAAGATGTATGAATGAACTAGTTAATGGGTAACCTAAAACCACAATGAACTACAATCAACCGCAAAAGCCAACCCAGTGACCCAAAATCAAACATTACAAAGAAAAAAAACTACAGTACATATACTCTAACCCTGCTCTCTCAAACAAACCCATAAGGAAGCACTGGCCCATGTGGTGCTGGTGCTGATGGGAAGTTTTTACCTGAGCCACGTCCTCATGCTTGTTCCACTTGGTGACGAGCAAGAGCTTGGAGAGGCTTTCGGGGTAGAGACGTCGCACCTCTGTCCGCATCTTCCATAGAAGCTCTTTCTCGTCCTCGAAGATCTCTGTGAAATTCTTGTTGTCCACAATCTCTTTCAGCTTCATATACTGTATGGAACATATTACAGAAATCATACACACATTCACACATACAATCATAAAAACATACACACACCCCTTACCCTCTCGGTGCAATCAGACTCTGTGCAATAGCTGCTGTGTTTACTGTTTCCGTTTTTTAGCTATTTATTTGAGAACATGGAATGAAATTGTATGTGCTAGATGTATGTGCGAGGGTGAGAATGTGCTGGTGTACGTCTATATATATATATATATATATATATATATATATATATATATATATTATCTTTTATCTTACTCTATGCTGCCATTTGGAGAGGATGGCTACAAGAGAATTTTGTTGTATCGCATACAATGACAATAAAAATCGATCGATCTATCTATCTATCTATCTATCTATCTATCTATCTATACTGGGGAGGTACAGAATCCAGAGGTGAGGCGAAAGACGAGACAGAATAAGCATGCAGACAGTAATCAACAAAAACAATCAATCAGAATGGATTACATCTTGAGAGCTATTTAGGATTCAGATTCATTCATTCTTTCAAGTTTGACATGGCAGGGTATATCAGCATAAAAACAGTGCAACCTTGAATTGTGTCAAGTCGTATTCAGTGTTCTCGCCGTTTACAATAGCACTGAGGCATGCTGACAGTTTAGCACCATATGGGTGGTGTACTCGTAGGCAAGGGTATAGGTGTGACTGGAAAGTGGTGGAGTGAGTGAAGCTGTTTGTGAGCTAATCAACCGAAAAGAATGGTTGTAGAGATGGATGCAGAACTGTAGGCAGAATGTCAATATGTAAATTTAATGCAAATTCAGGGTTCGTTTTCTCGCGAACCGCTTATCACAGAAACTAGCATCTAGCACCAATGGACAGCCCAATGCGTTTTTGCTTTATTGCCATGTGATATTTGGAAGATGAATACTCTGTAACAAGCAAAGCAGAACAAGCACAATTGCTGTGAATTTGGAACCAAATCTATTTGTAAGACGCGTATGGGGCCCGAGTTTGAGAGCGTAATCTCCCGACAGAAAGCTACGTCAAGACAGTGACTCTGGAAATGGCGAGACCTCTCTGGTGAAGTGAATTTGAATAAACCAATCACACGCAACTACTAAATTCTGATCTATTTGCAAATAAATGGCAACATCTCAACATTCTGCCGTCCTATGTGGAAAATCTAAGCAGGACAGTACACTCTTAAAGCGGATGTGTTGTTCCCACCTGGACACATGGTAGTGTTAAAAACATAGGAAGTTGTGTTGTTTTTAATGCGAGTTGTTTTATTTTCAACACATATTGTGTAACAAATAAAACAAGGAAACAACACAAACTGTGTTGTCCCTATCTGGACACAGAGGTGTGCTAAAAACAACGCAAGTTGTGTCGTTTTTAACACATTCGTTTTAGGAGTGTATAGACCCCCCCATAAATTGTGCCCATGCTCATAGGTTCCCTTCTCTTCTTACCTCCTCTTTTGTGGCAGAAGCCTTCTCTCCATTGGTCTCCATCTCACTTATCTAAACATGGAGGAAAGACTGAGTGAGTGACTGAGCAGATCTTTTTTCCAAGTGAGGCGAGGTATGTAGACGAAATACAACAAAATAGACTGATGACAATATTCAACGATGTAAACACCTTAGAGATATGTGAGTGTGTGTATATGCAGAAATGTGAGTATACAGTATATCTAAATCTACATTTGATCACTTATACACACATACATACACATACGGTTTGGCCTGTTATGAATAGTGTTTGTGCATTTATCACACACACACACATGCACACGCACACACGCACACACACGCACACACACACACACACACCAGACATGCATGTGCCCAGTAGTGGGTCTTGCCTGGACAAGAGGGGGATAGCAGAGAGGATGTGGTCGGATGATGGGGAAGTGGATGAGCAAGCACGCGGTGCTGTCGATGTTGGGGTTCTTTTCCACCGTGCCCATGGGGTTCAGGAGGTCACTCTTATCATCTGCGCACAGGGTGGGAAAGAGGAGAGCACAACACACTGAGCTACGGGAACAGCCTCTCGCGACCCTCACTCACACACACACACGCGCTCACACACACACACCGACCGCAACTCCTCAGCGTTAACCGTCCAACCTTGACAGTTACTGTGTCACACCACTAAGCTCGTACTCATTAACCCACAGCTATGGCAAAGCTGAGCAAAACAGAAAGAATTACTCATCAGATCTATCATACCATGAGTTTGGATGATGCAAAATAAGGGCCTGGTTTAATGCTTTTGAATGGCTTTGCTTGGTAATAGTTGCTTCTCTCTCTTTTACTTAAACAGCAAAAAAAAAAAAAAAAGTCAGAAATCTGAAATGGGCATTTCTTCACGTGCAAAGTTCCACTGATAGTGAGTTCCAAACTAGTTCCAAAATTGTTTTTTGTGTGTGTGTGTGTGTGTGTGTGTGTGGGGGGGGGGGGAGGAGGTGGTCAAATTCTCACATTCCACCTTCTGAAATTGTAATTAGCCATGGCTTCTTTACTCCTTTATGTCAATAAACTAAACATTTCAGGATATCATCCTTTGGGACTTTGGGAAACACTGATCAACATTTGTTTTTACCATTTTCAGACATTTTAGGCCTAAAGACTACTACATTGACTGATAAAAATAACCGTTCCAGCACATACTGTAACACATAATACAGCAGTTGTATGTATTGTAGGCCTACTATTATCAACAAAACAGCGGTCATGAAATAGGCACCTGGTACTGATGGCCATGTGGATAAAGATACCTCCCCGGTCTTCAGCTGGTCCTTATAGTCAAAGACCATGGTGTTGACCCAGGCCAAAGGACAGTCCTGGTGGACAGACACAAGCAATCAGAGCACAAACTTTCCACTGAGACGGTGATTCAAATATCACTTTCATTTCATGAGCACCATCACAGCACCTGCACGTCCTGATCGAGTCTTCAGATGAATAACGACCAAGCCAAAGTGATAAACAACCACTAACGCATCTCTATACTACATGAACAGCTTGGTAACTCCGACAGAGAATTTCCATTAGCGGTAAAAATAAGTTAATTTTTTTTTTTTTAAAGGGAAATTACAAGTAAATTACAGTTTTTCTCAGTCGCTTTGGTGCTTTTCTCACATCACTATTAACATTTGCACAGCAGTTAGTGCATTTCTCAAAACAATTAGTGCAAACTGCAAAACCTAGTGGATAACCTGCAAAAGCACGTCACTTGCTCAAAATGGAAAGTCCATTCTTCAAAAGCAAGTATTTATGTCAATGAAACTGTGACAGTGTCATCAAAATGAGAAGTCTTGACACCATCGTTTATGAACAAGATAGTCAAATTGCTTTGTCATGTTTTCATTACGACAGTTTATGCTCTCAGTGTTTTCTCATGCAAAAAAAGGTCAGAACTCGGTGACACTACCTGAAAATGCTCAAGACAGCACTATACACTACTTATACAGCCATTTGAAAACTACAGTAAAGTTACAAATTGCTGTAGTTAGGGGAGTAAGTGAGTACAAGACACTGAATATGTATGTTTCACAGTTTTACTGTATATGCTCTTTGCAATTCTACAGCATTGTGACAGAATTTGATAACTAGTTCACCAATTTTGTATGTAATGACTCAAGCAATGAAATGAAGACTATTAGTTTTATTGGGAACGACTATTCAGCATCCATAAGTATAGTTAATTTTGACTGACATGACAAAGCAACTGATTCATGTTCAAAAGCATTTGCAATTTGTTCAGAGGAAGGAGAAATTGCTACTATGATGTGCACAAATGACTAAATGTTGTGGAGGTTGAACTAATAGTTATGAGAATTTTCATTCTGATCTGAGAAAAGCACCAAAGCGACTGAGAAAAACTGTAATAGTTATATTATTTTGTATAATGCTAATATTTCAAATGATCCCATTCCCAACAGTTATATTGACATTATTTTGTAACTGTGCTATTTTCAAAAAGATGTTGCAAATAATGGAAGAGATGCAGATAAATGTGAAAGTACCAAATAAAGCTGTTATATTCTTTACCGTTATATGTCAAAAATTAAATATGAGTATCTAAATTGAGACAAATGGGCTCTAAATGAAGTTGAGCCACCATATCAGTGGCATGTTTCCTCTCATGATAAAACAGTTTACAGGATAGCTGAGTAACAACCAACAACCAAAAAACATTGTCCAATGATTTAGGAATTACTTGTCTTAACCATTAACATCATAAAATGTAACGTATCAGATGTAATATCAGAATGTTCGGACCCCATATTTAATGTCTAAATGTGCCAAGTCTTGAAGTAATTCAATTCACAAGTAAATGGACCTTTCCCTAATAGTTACAACAATGTTCTGTGTTTCCCATTTATGTCCTTGTAGCCTAGAATTTTGTGTCACTGTCATTATATCCATACATTATATTATGTGAAGTTATGCCAAATGCTTGCGATTTCAAAGAACATCAGATTAGGTTTATACTAAATTCGTAGAGATAACAATGGCTGTCAGCTTTACCATAATATTTTCATAAATATGACCTTTTAAGCATGGCAGTGTGGTGAACTAATAAAATGAATTATAACACTTCATAAATAAAGCATCAATGTAAAGTGTCTTCACAGAAAGTTTCTGTACCATTATTCGCCTATTTTTTAATGGCCCAACTATTCTTTCCGCCTTCAAACTGTTAAAATGTTGAACACAAGACGAAAAATGTGTTCCACAGAAAATGCACAGCAGTCATTAGCTAACACCTCATGTATGCAAAAATAGAAGGTAGCTGTGAAAATAACAAAAAAGGTCATCTGAAACGAGTGCCAACCAGACAGCAGACAGGGGACTGCTTCTCTTTTCCCCGCACTGCACTGGCACGGCATGTCTAAGCAGGACCAGGAGGAGAGCAGAAAGCAGAAGTGATATGGCGGGGGTTGTAAACAGCCACCTATTACTACTACAATACTGACACTACTGTCCCACGAGTTAGCTAAAGTAGTATATTAGCGGAGCATACTGTACATACTAGTACAGTAATATAGTATGGCCCCTTCTAAACCGGGTATTATATCTTGACATTACCTATGACTTAAAAGACGGATCGTTTTGTTAACAGTGCTGTTTTCATAAATGTGAAAATCTGATGTATGTTTGGGACATCACTGCATAGTACAAGCACAGGCAGATGATGAATGAACATCAGAGCGCAGATTTTACAGGAAGTGTATTGTTTTTTCAGCATCTGCGGTAACAACATTGAGAAATCCTACACTCGATGTCTTCCTTTGTGACAAAGAAAAATAATAAAGCATTTTATTTCAGTCTGTGCTTTTGACTTCATGACAACTGCAGTCAGTTTTACACTTGATGTTATTATGGGCTTTTGCTAGATGTAGAATGACTGGATAGTATTGTGGCAATAAAATGATCTAAAATCACCAACTTATACTATCCAAGATATTACTTAACCATACCAGCATCTGCTGTGGTAATAGCAATCTCTAACAAAATATCATAACTTGTAATTAACATGTAATTAAATTAATACATTTTGTAGGCTACTTCAAGGAATTAAGGAATTTGTCAGTAATTCTGGCAGTATTATGTTGGCCACCATGTAAGAGTAGCATGTCTATGTATCAGAAATCTGAATTATTTTAAATTGAGGAAGAACCAGTATAGTAACCAAATGTGATGGTGAAATTAAGGGTTTTCCCAGCCATCACCCAGAAACAAGGGAAGGCTTTTTGTAGAAATTGCAAAACGAGGAAATTCTACAGATTTCATACCATTTCATCCAGCTATTTCCTTGAAAACAGTTTCTATTCCTCTCTTGAAGATGATTAGAAAAATTGGCACTGCACCAATGGCTGAATTACCGGTATTGTTTTTTCTAACATTTATTAAAATGCCTATCCATACTTTTATGTCCACCACAATACTGCTGCAATTACTGACATACTCTTTTCATCTTATTGACATGCTCGTCATCTTCATCTCTAAGTAAACACGTACCGGTAGTTGCAATATAATTACATATTAACTAGAAGATATTGCCACTTTATTGCAAACATGTTGCAAACTGCTAGGTTTGCAAACATGTTGCAAACTGCTAGGTTACTGTTTAGAAAGAACTTTTAAGCAATTTGTAGGTTATTATGAGTTGTAGAGATTTAGATGACACTATTCTCTGATTGTGACAATGTAGGCAAACATACAGGGAAGTCTTTTTTAGTTGCTGGTGGCAACGATTGAATGAATGTTGTTGGGGGTTGAAATGTTGGTTAATTTAATGGTTATGGTTACGCTTTTGTCCATTAATGATACAAACATTGTTGGAGTCATACCTAGTGTGTGGTGCTTTATCCTACTTTTCTACCCTTCTCTAATTACCACGATCTAGACACGTATTACTGATCTACTAAGTAAAATGGCACCAACCATTCAGTGCACTGTCATAAATGACTACTTCATAACAGATAAGTCACTGTTTTAAACTGAAAAGCCTCAAACATAGTGTGACACAGCACGCATTGTTTCAGTTCACTGTGAGCGCTCGCTTCCCCGTCTCTGTTAAAGCCCTGCCCCTCACAACCCCACTATTATCCCACTCTAGCTCTTACTGCTCGCTTGTTCTTCTTCTTGGTGGAGCGAGGCTTCTTGGTGGTGGCGATGACGGCGTACAGGGCGAAGCAGAGGCGAGTCATGCGGGGCAGGTCCCCCACGCTGATGTCGAACACCAGCTTCTGATCCCAAACGGGTTCCGAGCAGACGTTCACTTCACTGCTGGTCACCACCTTACACAGCAGCTCACTCCCGTGGAACAGACCTGCCTGGACCACGAGCTGAGAGAACAGTTATGGGCCATGTCATGATGCTGTTGTGTTAACATGTAATAAAGTGTTTCATGGCATCATCGTCTGCTGAAAAGTTATTACTCAAAGCCTGGATATGTATACTTCATTCTCTGTCTCTTTTCTTGGTCTTATTTGACTTACAATGTGTAGGAGAGGGACCAACTATGTAACATATTTGTAATATTAATAATATTTTTGGGGATTTAATCTTTTTAATACAAATAATCATTAAGATGTACTACATCTTCCACATCAAAGCAGACAAGGTCACAGACAAGGCAGCACTAAAGTGCAGAGTATCTTGAACAGCTTTCTCATCCAGGAGGACACCATTGTTTTCACCAGAGCCACAATTTGCTGGCTTGCTCAAGACAAGAGCAGGCAACATGGCCGGTCACAAACAGCCACCATGACTTTTCATTTCTCTACCATAAGACTAAAAAAACAGAACACAGTGGCCTTTTCTAAGAATCTGGGCCCCCGAAAGGCAGCCGTGAAAGCCAGATAGTACCTCCCCACTTCCTGTTTTTGACGAGTTTCACTCAACCGCTTCTGATGAATTATGGGAAATGTGTGGCCTGGGTCACATGACCGCACCGGTTACAATCTTACCCCTTGTCACCTCCGAAGATGAGCTACACTCAGCCCAAGTTATTCAGCATTTCGTTTCCCATGCATGCAACCACACAAACACTACGTAAACAGACACACCTTCATGCCTTCGTCTGCATTGACCCGGCTGCCCTGCAGTAGCTGGATGTAGAAAGGCTCTTGGATGGAGCGTAGGGAGGATGTATTTTGCTGTAAAGAAAGTGGAAGGACCAGACACTAATACATCAATGCTCTTTCAGTTCACTTTCATTTCCTATTAGTCTGTTGCTCTGCAGAAGAAGTAAACAAGAAGGTGTGGTGTAATGAAGACACAGTAGGAATGGAAAAGCAGTTCTGATGTGTGAAGCTAGTTTGTAACCTTTGGTTACATAGTTATAGTAGATGGAATCCACTATCTTGAAATCTCCTGGCGGCTTCTTCTTCTTATTATTATTATTATTATAACCTTTTTTCTTTTTACCTTTTCAAGAATGAATGCGACTCTAACCGCTTAACGTACAGACATGTTGAAATAACCGTTTTGTATGTCTGGAGTTGGACAAGAGAGTTACTTTTTTAAAAGTTTATAGTTTTTGAGAAATAGGGGATTAAAAATGTCAAAAAGCTCAATTTTCCCCCATAGACTTAAATGGCTGTGATGTCATAATGGCCTAAAGCCAGCTGCGCTTGTTAGGGTACGTTCAGACTTAGCGTCTTTTTCTGACAAAATAAGTTATGCAGACCGCTTTTTCAGTTTGAAAAAAAAAAAATCTGCCAGCGTTGTTGTTCTAAAAAGCAGCCGGAAGCGTCTTTTTGCGATAGACAAAGTGACTAACGTTATGTGTGGGTACAAAATGTCGCGGAAGAGAAAATGTTGGCTATTGCTTTTGGTATGTTATGGTAAAGTTGTGAAGTCATGTCATTCCCTATAGCCTCAGACACTGAAGCTGTATTTGTAATCGCACACAGCTTGGACGTTTAGGGAATACCTGTTCTTTCTGTTCAGGAAGTCCATTGAATTTGACGAAGGCTGTTTAATTTCTATGTGTGTGCCATCGATAGCTCCTATACACTGAGGTATACCATGGGCTTGAAAGAAATGGCAGGTAAGGTCCGCTACGGCAGGCTCAGTCAGTGGCAGGGTGATGTATTCGGAACCCAGGTGATTGGCAATAGCTTTACATACATCTCTGATTATTTTGGAGACAGTTTGACGGGCCAAGCCGAAAGAGTTAGCTGTTTTCAGTAGCCTACCTTCATCACTCAGGTAATATAGAGTACAGGCAACCTTTTTGACCACATCTACTGGATCTCTCATGCGAGTCATCTGGCCTTCTATGTGCGGGCGCAAAATGTCACTTAACTTGTATAGGCTGCCTCTCGACATCCTAAAGTTTTCTTTCCACTCCTCTGGCAGCACTGTCTGGCTAACAAAATTGTCCCACCAGCTAGCTGTTCGACCGGGTCTTATCCAGAAACGCCGCTCCCTGTAAGGTTTGCAGCGTCTTTGCGTTTTTCTCCCATCGCTTAAGCACAACAAGTACAGCGCTCGCCTTCTGCGTTGGAGTAACAAATATGTATTAAACAGTATGACAAGTTGTAACTGAAGATACATCAGTAAATTGTACAGAGAGATCATCATTTCCATTTCACCGGCCATATTTAATTAAGAGCGTCTCATCTCGAGCACAAGCTTGCGGCAGTGTCATGGCAACCAAACGTCATCTTCTCTGAAAACCTTCGTTTACCCTGTACACACTACAGTGCGAACCTGGAGTTTTCACATTTATCCACCTCAGCGATCGTTTTTGAAAAGCTTCGTCTTCAGTGTCGGAATTCGCCGTTTTAATGTGGATGGAAGGGCTAAACGGTTACTTATTTATGTGTTTATAGATTTACCCGGGTTAGTGTGGACAGGGCCTAAAACAAGTCTCTTAACCGGGGTTCTGTCACCTTCTCCATTTTTTACTTGGTTGTCATGGGAAACCACAGGTCTCGGTAATCTGCTTGTGATTGGTCATCTGTAAAAAAGACAGCATGACGTATGGCGTTTTTCCGCTAAAAGTTGAACATTTCTCAACTTCTGAGCTGCAGAAAAAGATGGTTGCAGTCGCGTTTTAAAAGAAGCCGACGACTTTTTTAAAAACACGGTCTACTCCATAGGGTTATAATGTAAAACGGACGCCGGCAGCTGAGAAAAAAATGCTTAGTCTGAACGTACTCTTAAGCTCCCAGAGAAGTTCCCGGGCTAATTAGAACACTGGCACAGGTGTCACCTGTGATTTCAACTGTCTCAGCTTCTAATGCATACAATCTGGCGCTCTCTAAAACTACAGATCCTGTTTAAGTGTTTCCTGTCTGTCAAAATAAAAGTCACAGCCATATCTCATTCTTAGCGCATTATATCTCCAGAACAGCTTGAGGCATATGCTTCAAATTTGGTACAAGTGTTTGTATGGACTCAAAGATTAAGTGAGTTGATGTTGGAGGTCAAAGGTCAAGTCCATGAATACTCTGAGCGCGATATCTCAAAAATGCCTTGACATACATGCCTGAAATTTGGTATGAGTGTTTGTATGGAGTCAAAGATGAAGTGAAATGATGTTGGAGGTCAAATGTCAATGTGAAAAAA
Source organism: Alosa pseudoharengus (assembly GCF_046254945.1). NCBI lineage: Eukaryota > Metazoa > Chordata > Actinopteri > Clupeiformes > Clupeidae > Alosa > Alosa pseudoharengus. Next base: position 23,269,491 of record NW_027468881.1, read on the forward strand.
ACCCTTGAGTGTTATATCTCAAGAACGCTTTGACACACAAGGTTTTTTGGTACGAGGGTTTGTATGAACTCAAAGATTAAGTGATTCAGTGGTTTTTTTCCAGGAATCTCCCTACCAACATTAAGCCAGCAGCTTTCCATCCACTACTGTAATTCCTCTGGCATTACATTTTCTAGTTGTACTTTGTGTTTACAATTGTTAAATGCAAGACTATAAATATTATAATTTTAATTTTAATTTTAAGTCTCAACTTGTGTTGGCCATGATATAGTGTAAAACATTTTAAATAGATTTTTTTTTTTGCGTAAGCTACACCATCAAGGCATGTTTTTTTTTCCAAGTCAAAGTCCAGAGCACAGGTTTAATTAAAAATTACAACGAAACAGAAGACAAGTGTGTTCCTCTGTTAATACCAGACCGAAGCCTCTCACCTTCTTGATGGGCAGTGGGGGAGGTTTGGACGAGGGTCGTCCCAGAGAAACTTGGTTGCTCAAGCAGCTCTGCTCTTCCTGATACTTGCTGATGGTAGAGCGATGAACCATGATTAAATGCGGGGGCACACCGGCATGCAGACATGAGAAAATATACTGCAGGAATATTCAGAGAGAGAGAGAGGGAGAGAGAAAGAGAGAGAGAGAGAAAGTGTCTTAGTTGCAAGCAGCTGCCCTGATACACCAAGAAGCACACATGCAGGACCAGACATCCAGGTCCAGAGAAAATAGTGCAGTGGTTGCGATCACAATCAGATCCCGCGGTCTGTGTTCATTTATATAATGCAGCTGAAATCCCATTAGCCTCTCTCTGTAGTTCACCATCTGTAGTTCACTGTTGAGGGGCCCTGGTGCAGCTATGACTCACCACTGCAGGTAGCAGGAGTTTCAAAATCAACAATTACACCCACCCTCCACCCCCCTCACACACACACACACACACACACACACACACTGGCACTGTGAAGAGAAGTGTTTCTGAATCAAGAGTCAATCTGAATCTAAAATTAACATCAGGGACTAACACAAGGAACGATTTTGCATAAAAGCATTCAACACTCGGTCTTCGGTCTCTGTGTTCTCGTAAAGAGGCTGACATTGTCATCTACAGTATGCAAATACTTCATATTTTTAACTCATAGGGAAGTCTTCACTCAAAATTTCTGTTTAAAGAAGTAGAGGTTGCAGTAAACAGGCATGCTGGTTCATAGAGGTGTGCAAACCTGAATAATAACATTGGATAATACATCCAGTGGAATTTCAGTGCAGTTGACACCCGGCATGTATGGTGTTACTGATATAAAACAAAAAAGAAGGAACGTCCACACACTGGAGTTTAGCTCACAATTTTTTAATTAAAACCAGCGACGTTTCGATCCTTTGGTGGTCAAATAGTTGGTGATTTTAATTAAAAATGTAGGAGCTTAACTCCGGTGTGCGAACATTCCCTCTTTTTTGTTTTACTTTTATGCTTAGTCCTGCACCTGGCCTAAAGAAAGGTGGGATGTGCGCACAACCACTCTACCAAACATGGTGTTACTGATACTCACCTTGAACTGACAGAAGGGGTACTTTCCATAGATGAACTCCCACCTCCCCATGATTTGCAGGGTGTAGTCCTCTGGCTTCTCCTTGCTGGCCGGCCGGAACACTGTGGCCTTCTTCCGCAGGGCCTTGCCAATCAGCGTGGCCGGCACGTCCTGGGGTTCCAGCTGGAGCATGAAGCTTTCCTGATGGGTTGGTGGGGGTGGGTTGGAGGAAGTGCAGAAAGTGGAGCCATTTGATTCCGCCATGGAGAGGAAAGAGAGAGAAAGAGAGACAGAAAGAGAGAGAGAGAGAAATCAATCAGGAAGCATGGCATGAATATTTAAAGAAGAAGAAGGGAAGAAAACACAGATGTATGTATGCACAGCATACAAGGAGTATCAAGTGTCAGGCGTGCCTCTAGTGTACCCAGTCACACGCCAGATTCCCTACAAGCATGTTCGGGCCTGTTAACAGTGGGCATCAGACTGTCTGATGTGTCTTTCACCTGTGAGGAGTTTTTCTGGAGTTTTTCGGTCTTTGAAATGCCATAGCGGTTTTGCTTTTCACATTCGGCACGGTGTTAGTCGAGAGACTGTTCACTGACACTGCAAAGGTGCTTAGTGTGGGTGGGGAAACTACACTCTAGAGTCTGTTAGAGTAATTCCATGTTGTTTTGTCAATCACTGTCAAAAACACTTCCATATGTAGGCCAATGAAAGTAAGACCATAAAAAGTTGAGAGTCCCCACTCAAGATACGTTAGCATGATAAGCTCTTTGACCCTTATCATACTAACTTAAAATATCACAAACCAACAAGTTCTAGCTTGTTTGAGGAGGACAAATATGCAAAACAGAAAACAATAACAACAACAAAAACAAAAACAGCAGTCTAACCTCACTGGCTTCAAACTTGACGTTGACAAAGATCTTTTTGATGTTGCGCAACTTCCCGCTGTGCAACATTGTAGGGCAGGGCTCAAGGTCGCAGGGGAAGTTGTACTCCATCCACTCATGCCACGGCAGTCGCTGACGCTCCTGGGCATGGTCCTCGCAGAACGTGCGTATCTTGGTGCGGAACTCTTTCACCTCGTGGTTCTTCTGTGTCTCAAATTCATGCAGACCTAACATGACATAAGCAGGTTCTTATGTCATGTCTCATTACTGTTGTCACTAACTGCTGATGAACAACTGACCAAGTGGGATAGAAAAACAAGGCAAGGACAAAGGATTCATGGAGAACTTAATATCTGCTGGAGGCTAAGACATTAAAAATAAAGATAGAACACATCTGGCTGACTCATATCTTACATAGCAGAAACACAAACAAATTGAATGTGAACCATGCAGCTGCTGCTATCTACCATTCAATGAGCTGCCAGTCAGACCCAAGCAGACTAATGACAACTGGGTGTCTAGAGGCCACAATGAGACAGATATTTTCTACTGTTTGACCTAACAGCAGAACAAAGAACTAAGCACTAACTACGTCATTTATTCAAGTAAACACACAATGAAAATGGTAATAGATTTGGATACACAGTGAAGAGCTAAAACAGAAAGATTTTGACCGATAGTTAATATGGCCTGACGTTGGGAGGACAGGTGGGCATAGAAAAGCAGACAGACATATGGGGGCATGGTGAAGCAGACATATGGGGGGCATGGTGAAGCAGACATATGGGGGGCATGTTGAACCAGTGGTAACGTCACTGACTGACAATTGGTTGACCCAGGTGAAATTCCCGCCGTTGCATGTTGATGACGCTTTGGATAAAAGCATCTGCTAAATATTAGTCAACTTAAACTTTAACTTTAACATAGAGGGGCCTGACCTTTGCCTATGAGGAGGCTGATCTGGGCATTGATGAGCTTCTCTACACGGTCGCCCTCCCGAGCCACCAGCCGCAGGATGGGCAGGAAGGGCCGCACGTCACATAGCCGCCGCTGCTCATCCTCCAGGTCCTCACGCTCCGCTGTTATGTTGATGCAGGTGAACACGTACACATCGGGGTCACCCAGCGCTCCGTACAGGGGCTCACTCCTTGCGTGACGCCAGAGCATCTAACACACACACACACACACACACACACACACATCATGTACGCAAGGCACACACACGCGAGGGACACAAACACACACACCACATATACAGACACACAGGCACGCACACACGCGCACACACACACACACACACACACACACACACACACACACACACAAGGCGCACACACACATGCATGCACACACCCACACACACACATATGTGGTCATTCACAGTCATTTAGGTAAATGCATGTTAGCTCACACTAAATTTGTACACACATACTACACAAACACACAGGTGGTCTTTCGACACATGCACTACATGTACACACACACACATACGTCGTCCACTTTTTTTACATACACATATACACAGAAATTAGCCTATGACAGCATCTGCAATTATAAGTGACCACAGGAGAGTGTGGAAATAAGAGAGAAAGCAAACATGTGAAAATGGAGATGCACTATACTGCACTTCACAGGGCTTTACTGGAGATGCAACCAAGCCTGTATTAGTCGCAGTGGACACACTGTTGTATTCAATACGCCTCATGACTGTATCCTATACAGCTGGCCGTCTGGGTATGGGGATTTTGACTGGGTGTTTTAAAAATGCAAAACAATTGTCTAATGTTAAAGAGACAAAGGCAGCAATTCTTGGATAATGCTTTTTCACTTGAATATACACTGCTAGGGGGTAATTATATGATCATGGTAAACACTTGACATTCTACATATTCTCTCTCTCTCTGTACCTCAAAATATGTGGTTATATTGGATTACTGTATGTTATAATTAGTGCCTAGACTTAGCAGCATCTACACAATTGGGGAAAAAAAGGCAGAAATTCCATTTGTTGGCACAATTGACATTTTCATCCCAAATTCAAGTTTCATTTTAAAACTACACCACTTCAACACAATTATTATCAAAATCTTACTGTTGGCAGAAAACTGGACCACATTAGGAGTTTCTGTATTATGTTAGTCTGATGTCGAAGAAAGCATAGAATTAGCATGGCAAGTTTAATGGAAATACCAGGTTTTTGAAATATAGGCCAAATGTCCGTGAGACATACTTTCAGAAACATAGCTGACGTGGTTGAACTTTTTCAGCAAAGGGTACACTTCAGATATGCATCACACTAAGTCAAGGCCTACCAAAAATTGTCCAGCCTGGACAATTCAAACATCACAGTAACTGATATAGTTGAAAAACTTAACCACTAAAGATGTCCACTCCAACACATTTTTTTTCCTTCACAGCAACATTAACACTAACCGTGTCATCTTATACAACCTATACATACATCCCTCTTTTTAAACAACCAATACATCCCTCTGTATTATGTCCAAAACTTTAAATAGTACCATCAATGTTTTCAGTCATTCCCTTGAAGTTTTAAATGGTAACTGTCTGCTAGCAACATTCTTTCCATGGCTTTTGTTTGACTTCAGTGTTCTCCTGCGATTCGTTCACTGACATTAAGCTTGTGACACATTCAGTCATTTCCAGAAGAATGCATAAAACCACATCTATCTGACATAGGCTACCAAACCAATAAGTGGAACATTTCAAGTTAAGTATGTTCAAACCCAACACACTGTACATAGATGCTGAAAATAAATCCTGCTTGGAGGAGTTGTGACAGTCATTGCTTGGAAGAGTTGTGACAGTCATATATAGAGTATAAACCACTTTATCTAACATACCAAACAAATACAAAAGTTACACCTCGAGTTGAGGAGGAATGCCAAATGTAGTTTTTACTAGAATTGTAGATTGTACTGCAAATAAACCCTGTTTGAAATTCAAAACTAAATTAGACTGCACAGTTCACATTTGTGTTGTGAGTGGTTAGTTATATGGCGTCTCTTGTATCACACATGTGGAGACAGCCTACGTTCATCTTATGACTTATGGCGTATGACTTGACACCATACCTTTTTGATGGTAGCGATGGTGTCATTGCGCGACACTTCCAACATGAGATAGATGCCGGTGGGCAGGAGGAAGTCCACGGTGACCCGCTGGCCTTCCGTCTCCCACTCATCCTGCATGCCCATGGCGGGAGGCCAGTCATCTATCGACAGACAGCCTCACTGCCGGACACACAACCATACACGTGAGCTTCAGCAGACAGAACAAACAGACAGACCCCATAACCACTCAGTAATACATAGTTAATTTAAAAACACGATAGTTTGTGGCATACTGCAGCCTTTCAACAAATCAGTCAAATGCATGCGGCTGCCGCATGCTATAGCTTACATCTACATGAATCTTCATCTACGTGAAGTAGCCTAAACTTGCACTTTCCCTTTCCCTGAGTATTTCTGAAATATAGCAACAGATGTGTAGTCAACCATTTATTAATTGTCCTGAAATACACAATAACAGTGCCAAATGCTGTTGTAACATAGTTAATGTTAAACATTGAATATGGCCTAAAGACAAATACAGTAGGCTACAGTTGTATGAACAGCGTCACAAATTCGACGAGGTCCTTCATCATGGACAGAAGAACGGTCATCTCTACTGGCCAAATGGGTTTATTTAAGACGATCCCATCGTTACAGTACATATAAGGCTTATCTCTTAAAACATTTAAAACCCTATATAGCATAAAACACGATGTGGTGCATACATCATGCTACAGTTTCGTTGATATTTTAAGTTTCTGTGCTATAGTAGCCTGCCATAGTGAGGTGAAGTACGTAAGGGATTTTTGTGACCGTGGCGCACATCATAATATGTAACTGACACCGACAGGAAAAAAACACAACACACAAATGTTTCCTTGTCGGCCAAACAGCACTGTATTAAGCCAAGCAAGCAGTAAACAAACATTTATATTTAAGTGGCGACGTCTTTAAAACCGGCGTACGGGATACTCGTAATAATGTATACGCCAATGCCCTACCATCACCACGATAAAAAGACAGTTATGATGCTCAAAATGTAGGGCAAACCACCTCACTTGCCTCTGCGTAAGAAGAATTTATCAGTTTGATATTAATCCATCTTAGTTGTCCATAATGCTCCTCTCCGACGCGACGGACAGCCCTTGATGTCAGGATGAAGAATTATCTTCATCGAGAACACAACAGCTCGCTTGCTGTCAAACCACACGGACGCCGAAATCTATTTGGGTGTCGGGGAGGAGGTGAGGAGACACACTGAGCTCTGCGAGATCGCCCAGTACATTGAACTGGGGGGAGGGATCATCTCTAAAGTCTGCATGTGGTAGATGGCCTGTTCCTTGCCACTCCGCTTTTGCTCAGTTCTGTAGACTGCACATCTTAAGTTATTTCTGCTTAATCGGGCCTTTACAAATGCTTGAACAAAAGTAGCCTGTGTCTTCCACTGGTGTCCTTTAGTCGGTTGCTCAAATATGGAAATGGACATTCTGGTCTTCCAGTTTCTCTGAAACAGAACTTTCATCTAGTAAACTATACCAAATATCCATAGGCCAAATGAAATTTGAAGGAGCCTTACATAAGCACACCTAAATTCAACATTGGCTCATGGCTAGTGCATTGGCAGATCAAGTAGGCCAGCTATAATCCTTAAACAGATATGGCAAACCGAACAGAAAATTGGACACCAGTTAACATAAGCCTTCAGAACCGTACTTTCTAAATACAAAGGCAGGTGTTAGCAGGGGCCTTTAATGATGTGAACTGGTAGGCTACAACATCATTCTAAGGGCATCTGCATGGAGAATCCTGCATGACTCACGTTCACACATGTTTACATTCAATCTGTAGTTGTTGCATGCTTAACAGGAAGATATTTAAAACACTTAAATATTCTTAATAATACCTGGTTCTAGTACGCGTTCTAGTACATTCAGCATTCACCTGGCTATTTTAAACGTTTCACATTACGACAACACATGGCGTACGATCCCTTAATGCGTGACTCGGGCAAGAGTGCAGATCTTTGTAATCATAGTTCATAAGTCAACGTCTGAGAGCCTTTACGCATTAAAAAATTGAGGATCATATTTGCCCGTTCCCATGTACGGGGGCATGGTATCAGCCCCATGCCATGTTAAATCGTATGGTTAAATCATAAGCTCTGCAACATTCATAGCCTATGTAACATGAGGACGGCACCAGAGCATCCTCGCCCACTACCTCAAGCCAATGCTGCGCATATATGCAAATAGAAGACCAAGGCTGCGATAGCAGTTTCAAATGAGGTAGCTTATTGACAAACAGCTTTGCCCACTGGATGTTAAATAGTGATAAATAATTTGTATCTCTATGTTTTGCACGTAGATCCTAACATATTTTATTGTGAGGGGATTTATCTTTTAAAGGCTATTACTTCTTTGACTACAAGGTGCCTTAGTTTTCTTCATAAATATAGGCTACATTTCATTGATGTACAGTATGCTACATAACCAGGGATGTAGTGGAGGTCAAAAGCAAATAAACAGTTTATCCACCTCTGAAATGTCAGAAATAGAGTTTATCCACCTCTTATTAGAGTTGATCCACCTCTCAAAAGAGTTTATTCACCAATTGCAACTTTAAACATTAAAAGATCACACAGTATTATCCACATTCACAATATTTACACAATTATTTAATACCAATGGTATTGTTATATAAACATTAGACAATAACCTCCACCTTCATCAGACATGTTCTGTATGCCTTTTTAAAAAATCCAATACCACATGGCGCTGTCCACCTTACCGTGATTACAGAATTCACAGTTTACCCACCTCTTATTTTAACACTACACATCTGCGCATAACCATCAACCAGCATACATGCAGGGCGTTCATCTTCAGGCAACCTTGGAATATCGTTGTACTGCTTCTGTGGTTTTAGACAGCTACAGAAAGACTGTCAAATAGAAAATGGGATTTATTAACAGACAATATAGTCAGCAATAATGTTGATAGTTCCTCTAAAATTAACTGAACGGCTCCAGTAAGTTTATTCCTACAACTGTGTGGGGTTCCAGTAATCAGTCCGGTCTAACCACTAACACAACCAGTTCCTGCCCTGTAGAGCAGAAAGACCCAGCAGATGTTGGTTAACAGTGTTGACATTTGCTCCACAGAGTAGATGTTGGGCACTATTCTTAAAGACACTGGGCTGTAAAAAAAAAACACATGAAAATCTCAGCAATATTGTAGACGGAATATCTTAAAAAAACCTTTAATGACATAATGGTCAAGTTTTCAGATATTTCTATCTATGCCATCAAGATTATATTACTACTGTCATCAACTTGGCACAGTCGAGGTAATAAGGGTGGTTGAAAAACACTATAATCCAGTTAATTAATTGCAGTACGGGTATTCATAGTAGTACTCAAACAAAGTTTGTCTGAAATACAGTTTCCCTTTCCGGAGTTTCTGTTCCTTTTTAGCAGATATGTTTTATAATTAGGAAAAGAAAATGGGTTATTGACTAGTTCTAAAATATGCAGTGCATAGCTCCATGTATATAGGTATATTTGAGTACAAAAGGGCTGACAGGATCTTTTCTGGAGGAAATGCTGAACACTGAAGATGGAGTAATTAAATATTATGGCATACAAAACATACAAGCGATTGCATACCATCTCAAGACACATACATACACTAGATGTCACAAAAAATTAAAGCCATTTCTGAATACATTGTCCACCTAGCCTTACTCTTAACCCAGCGGCAAAAACAAAACCATGCCTTGGGTGCAACATACAGAGCAGCTGGTGAAAACAGGAAGTCTTTGTGCAGAACAGAAACTGTGAGCCAAATAAAGCGACAGCCCCCTTCACCTGCATCCACCCACCATTTCAGCAGTTTACTACCGAGCAATGCACTGCACAAGACAGGCAGAGGCTATGGGGAAGCTAGCACACAGAGGACCAACACCAAAAAACTGTTATACTGAATTTTCAGCACCATGCTGACTGTAAACAGCCTGGCTTTTTTTTTTATCTTGCAAAGCAGTAGGAAGAGTAATAGAAGATGGTAACTTGTTAGACATTTAAAGTCAATAAATAGCCCAGAATAATTAAAGTGATTAAAATGAACTAAATATTGTACAATTAATTTACATTTAGCAAAGGAACAAAATGGAAACGGTGTCTCCATCGATAGCCAATGTTATCATTATAGAAACCCAGTGGTAACATTCATTTAAATACAACAACCACATGTATGTTTAATTATGTTTGACTATACTGTAATGGCATACGTATGATTACCACCTGGTGGCATGAATACATACATCCAGGAGAGGGCAGGATTGCCAAACTTGATACAAAGTCAGAAAGGGGACCATGGAATCTATATTTCCTAAATTATGCTACCAATAGATATTAATAGGTCCATAAATTATTGAAAAATGTAAAATAATATTTTTTGTTTGTTTGAAGTAAGCTTGAACAGTGTATTTTTGTTTATAACTGCTTGAATCAGAATCATCATGTTTGTGAGATTTATACCAAAATGATCAGAAAACAAATCACATAAAAAACGGTATATGTTGTAATAACAGATATGTTCATCACTCATGGATAATTTCACAAAACTCACTGCACATTTCGCAGGTTGCTTAAGGAATTTCTATGAAACAAAAGAATAAAAGGTTCCATTAGGTCATAAAATAATAAATACACTGCAATCTATTAACATAGCAGCTGAATGCTTGGTGTACCAATACCTCATATCTGATTGTGAACAATTTCCAGGATTATTTATCTTTTGTACTACATATATATAGCAATCTGAAATAGCAAGATAAAAAAAAAGTTCAGTTCTCTACAAAAACATGATGGTTTTCATTATATATGAAAAATGTAATGGATTAATAAAATACACTGATTGCTGACTGATTTATTTCCTAATGGAAACCCTCTGAAATGGTAACCTGGTATGGTTATTATATTTAGCAGACCCTTTTGTCCAAAGTGACTTACAGAAAATTAACATTACAATAGATAAAATAATATAACATGAAACAGTTTTAAAGTCGGTAGGTCTACATTAAGCCAAATAGTAATAACAGTAAGCTTTAAGTCTAGCTAAGGCTGACATAACCATGCCATTCTACATTTCCTATCCTGTCATAAGTTGCTATTACCATAAACTCAGTGCCTTAAACCAGTTCCTGTATCTGTCATGTCTAAAGCAATGACAGCTAAGACACCTATCAGCATGTATGACAAGCTGTCACAGCATCTAACATTCTGAGCAGAAATTACAATGACCAGTGGTGATCACAGAACATTTGTGTCATAGACACTGACCACCATGATGAGTATTGATAGAATATGATAAATGCCATAACACACTTATGACATTGTTAGAAATGACAAAAGTGAATTTGACCATTGGAATTGCTTAACCGGCTACAGTGAAAGGATGTCCTCTATTGACATTCTCCAAACTGAGGTGCATATTATTAAAAAACAATCATTCAGCTATTCAAACTCTTCCATAATATAGGTTAATAAGTGGCATATTTTCCCTTCATCAGCATTTGTTATATGCAGATCCTTCATTTATAACTACACATGATAATTTCCTAATTAAGTGGCAATACACTTGATCTTTCATTTTGTTTAGTTGATTTCCAATGCTCAGTTCATAAAAGAAGGCCTGCCAAATTGCCTAAATCAATAGTTTAAATGTTCTTCAAAGTTGTCCACTAGATGGCAATCATGTGACTAACAACTCCAATTACAGGATGGGATGGGTTTGTTGCACATGCACACAGGACTTTGACAAAGTAAATATTGTAACCTATTTTATACAGTCTATGGTTGTAACAAGTAAGAGTGTAAATCCTTAACATATTAATAGAAAATATTGTCTCAGTAAATATTATGGGCCTAATTTCAAACATTTGAACCTACCAAAATGCAATGGGCTATATGAAATTCAAATAAGCCTCCAATTCAAACACAATACTCAAAGTTACTTCAGACAACTCACTTGAATCATTATGAGCCTTTCAACGTTTCGACTTCAAAGCAGGATTACATCACACAGACCCAAACTGAAAAAGTACTTTTTATTAGAAAATAATTTTATAACAGTATAACAAACGGTGTAAAACTTCCAGCAAAAGCTATTAAAACATATCAATTTGGCACTAGTTTTCCATCATTAAATGTCAACCGAGAAAGTGCATGACGACCAGTAAGGCTATAAAGAGATATGTCATGTATAGCCTCGAATAAAGAAAGTTTCTTGACCAAGGATATGATCGCACAACATGATTGTTGCTGCAGTGTAATAATCTAATAGGATATAGCAGCAACATCATAGTTACGCTACAAACACATGCACGTTGTATAGTTGTAAAACAAGAATTCAATTTCAAAATCCATCTGAGATTAATACAAAACATGTAACAAACGGCAATGAACCATTAATGAACTCGTTTTGGGTTCGCGTAAAGAACTTGAGGTAGGCTTGGAGATAAATCTTACAGCGCCATATGCTTAATCACATAATGATTTCGTTTTTAATTAGGCATCTTAACAGACCTGGCAAAATCTCGGTTGCAACACAGTCACTCATACGAATGGTATGGCTCTGTCTCGGGATACCTGGCATAAGAAAGTTGGTGGAGACTGCCAGGGGGACCGTTGTGGGGCATCAGGACATCAGGGGGCCGGTGGCACCGGCTACAGGACGGGGGGATATGGTAATACATCACGTGAGAGTCAGGATAGGTCTTAGGGGACACCGAGGACGGGTTACCGCTGGTGGTCGTCGCCTGTTGGTAAAGTGATCCCGGTGAGGATGGACTACCCTGGGGTGCACTCCATGCGTTGGTGAGGTATGGTGTTTGCCAGTACACCGATTCCTGGTGAAAGTAATGCGGCTCAGGTAAATTTAGCATCGCTGTTCCCGGCAGGTAGGGTGAAATAGGGGGTCTGTACGAACGTTTCAGCCGTCTCCGTCGTCTGTAGTTGCCTTTATCGAACATGTCTCCAAAGGCAGGGTCCATCATCCAGTAATTGCCTCTCCGCTCCCCTCCATTCAAGTTTGGAACCTTCACAAAACATTCATTAAGGCTGAGGTTGTGACGAATGCTGTTCTTCCATCCCTTTTGACTTGCCTGATAATAGGGAAATTTGGAGATGATGAATTGGTAAATCCCACTCAATGTTAACCTTTTCTCATGGCTCTCTTCGATAGCCATTGCGATTAAAGCCACATAAGAGTAGGGTGGTTTCTGCGAAGGATCCCCACTATCCGACTCGATGCGCTCCTCAACTCCCTCCGTTTCCCCAGAACATTCATTTATTGCGGTGTGTGGACTTTCCCGGTCCTCTATTTCCCGATCATCACTGTTCTTAACGACGACAAAGTTATCCATGCTTGTATCTCAAAGCTAAATGCACTTATTAAAGCTTACCGACGGCAGAGTAGTGTAAGTAGAACTTCTGTCGGTAAACTCCGAACTGGTTCCTGATCAGGTGTGCATCATCCTTGCATTTAGCCTACCGCTAACCCCGCCCATAATGTCTTGAAGTGCGCGGGTTCTCACGATATAATTGTATCATATGAACTGGGTCAAAAGTTCACAGTTGATTTTGATAGCCTTGATCAACATGTGTATATTTAGTCTATTGCCAGTGTGTTTCTGTAACAAAACGATTGAAGTTGGCGCGTTGAGCACAGGCGGCATCCTTTGAACTCCGATGCGAAGCGAGACATTTAGGAATCCTGAATGATAAAGTAAAAAAATCGAATTGTCATGAATATCAATATCCTCTTTATTACAAGCGCTAATACGGAATAATTGTATTTCTTCGATTAACATTAATGTAGGTCTACCATGCAATAGTTTTTTTTCTTAAAATACATTCAGCTCTATTTTCTAAGATCAATTCAACTGCTAACGCGCAGGTTAGTGATCGGCCAAATATGCTTGTCTAGGCCTACATCATCGAAGATACCGCCCATGCCCCGTCAGCACAATAAGGCATGAAAGATAATAATCAAGTTTGTCCGCAGACAGAACGTCTCCACTCCGTGTATGAGCTGTCAGCTAATAGCAGAGGCTGCTGTTGTGCGAACGTTATTACGCAGGGAATATGCTTTCACACTATCCGCAGCTATAATAGCCTTTTCTTTAGGGCCAACTATTAGGCCTACAGAAAATGTTAATGACTTTTGAGATTATTAGGTAAGAAATATCGCCCAAATAAATCATCATTTGAAGTTGGGCTTATCGCAAAATACTGACCAAATACTGGGTATTTGAAAATACCTACCTACCCAAAGTTACTATCCTTGCGTAATTAAACAGATATTAACTCAACATTTTAGCTCTCCAATATGATACAATGGGCAACTCAACTTTCAGTGGTGTAGAATTAGGTTTGATTCATTAAAAGGGGTTGGGTGCTAAACTAAAAACGATTTGAGAACTGTGATGATTTGGAAAGGCAGGTAGCCTACCCAACAATGTTCGCACAAGTCCACAAATATGGAGATGGTTCATCTTTCAACTGCAGCCTTATTAGGCAGAGAACTATCACAACTTTGTTTAGAACTGTACAGGCACATTGTTGTGTGTTTGATATAAGCTTTGCTGCATTGGACAAATTGCAAGTTGAAGCATTCGGCTGTAGTCATTTACATAGAAAGAGAGAAAAAAAAAGTAAGTGTGTGTGTGTGTCATTCATTACTGTGCACAATACCCTTCAACCATGGAGTGCCACTTAACGGGTTTACTACCAAACAAGTGAACTCAGAGTGGTTCAGCTTACTAAATACTGAAGAAACACTCAAATAAGCAAGCCATTGCCCCTTCTCGGTAAATAACACAATGTAGTAAGGTTGAAGCAAAGGATATTAAACGTACACTGAGAATAATATGTCCAAGGATTCAAAGTTAGCTTTTATTACTACAATGCATTGTTCAGACATCTTTGTGAGCAATTATCGATGAGCAATTATTAATATATACACTGTGGCATCAAATATACATTACAGTAGCGGTCAACACAACCCCCCCCCCCCCCAATCTTCATATATTACAATACATGCACAACTCCGGTCTTATTCAAAAAATAGAACACACAACCTGACACAATCCACTTGAATCAACACATCAATCTGGATGAAACGCTTGGCAAATTAAAGTGGTCAAAATGTACTACTTGCTAAATGTTAAACTTAAACAATGTAAAATTCTGTGCATGGACACTCAATTTTTTTCCACATAATCACTGCATCGATTGATTCAATGATCAGATTTCTCTACATTTCACAGCATACAAAAATATATTTGCAAGTAAGTTACCTTGTCCAGATTTTCGGTTTTACCCATATTACACACACACACACACACACACACACACACACACACACACACACACACACACACATACATATATATACATACATACACACACACACACACACAAAATCTTAGTCCCGTGAATCAAGTTCAGGCAAACCTGACAGGAGGTTTATGGTCAACCCTGGCACATTAAAAAGACAGCAAACTGTTAATATTATAGTGATAAAACTAATTGTATATCAGTCTTTTCAAGTATACCACATACAACCACTCTGTACTAAACAGAGTGGCATTACTGAAAACAAACAAAACATATGATCAGAGGGAGAGCGCAACAGATTTTTTTAAAGGAGAACACCAGTCTACTCCTTTAACATCTATGGACCCCCAAGCATGTGATACTTGTAATGCTGAAATTGGTATATGCCAGCACTTCGACAAAACTATTACAAGGCCGACATGGCCGAAAAGCATAGCCAACACAGCACACTAACATAACAGGTCTAAGAATTCCTAGAATTGTAAGCACAATTTTCAAATTGTGACAAAAGTGAGTTTGTGACCACTGCAGGCATGTCTACGGCCCTTTGTTCTTCATGTGAATGATGACCTAGCCTGGGTTTTTCCATGCTGCCTTACGCGCGATTTTATTCACGCTGCTAGGTAGCCTGGATTCCATGGAGCAAATATTCGCCTCAGTTAGGGGACCAATCACAGAACGGAGGGAGGGCAGCAAGACGATGACGACACACCGAAGCCGTTATGAGCTACGTACAGACGCATTTGATAGACATTCGTAGCGCCCAATAAACGGCTCTGGGCATTCGTAAACCACGTTTCAAATACGAGAAAATGAATGTCTAGTTCCCAGACCCCATCTCAAAGAGATGAGGTCTGACGTTAGCCAGGCTAACGATGACCATTCTTATTGTCAAAATGTTAAGAATGAGGCAATACATTTCTTGATCAGAGCACTTTCAAGACAACCGTGAATAGCCATCAGCATCTGTTTGTGCTGTTAAATGACTAAGTTGTATGACAATGTAAACTAGAAAACTGGACTTTTTTTCTTTTTGAACCCATGTCAGACAATCATGTATAAAACCGCTTTAAGGTAAAATGTTAATGATCTTTGGATATCATTAATTTAGTGTTGAGGGTGAAGTTACACAGCCTTGTGAGGTTTTATGTACCCAGATGTATATTAATACATAGATAGCTACACATGGGAAATGTAGCCTTAATGTAGGAGGGGTGTCTTTAAAGCTCTAATGGGATCTGACATTTCTAAATCAAACACCTCCAAAGGGCAAAAAAAAAAAAATCCAGTCATTGGCAAAAAGTGCAGGGAAATGCACATGTCAGCGCCGGTCTCAGAGGAAAAGCCAGTAAGTGTAGTGATAGTTTTAAAAATAGTTCTAGTCCACAACTTTATAGAGTTATCTCTAGCTGGTGAACTGTGCCACATAGTGCTCAAGTCATACCTGGCCCAGCAAAGCCATAATACAATCAAAAACGTCTCTTCTCATTTTCCTAAAATAATTACACAGACTGAAATATTTTTTTAAGACGTCTAATCCTTACACTTTATTTTTGATGTGCTCGGAATTATTTGTAGCATCAGGATTAAGGAAAATCCAGTGTTTTTATATTGCAATCCCAAAGACGAAAAGCAGTTGCCACTAGTCCACATGAGGCCAAATAGAATATAGTTTACATTTAGAAAAAGAAAATTGCACCAATATACAATACATTGTACTAGCCAGTTTGCACAGACCATTGTAGTTTCTAGAAATAAAAAAATGCCACCCTGCCATAACTTGTTTCACTGAAACAATTTTTAAAACACCTGTATGTTTCTATTCACACATAAACTAACATCTTTCTTACAATTGAACCTGGTAAACACGGAAATGTAAGACATCAATATTCCATATACATAACACCAAGAGACGAAGCTGTGCTTCACAGTGAGAGTCTACATGTAATTGTGATCTAAAATAAAATAAAATAAACTGAGTACGCACAAGTTCTCTAAGAAATAGTCTGAGTACTGGAAATAAAGGACATTCAATGTGAATTGCAGGATGCAGTATTGTGTGGACATGCACCAGTAACACAAATGCTGCTATGTTGTGGGAGCTGAGGGTTCACACAGAAAACATACAGATCCTTGCCTTGGCCAAAAAAAAAACAAGCAGCCTACCCACAGTTAAGATCCTGTGGTAACATACTGTAGACGCTTCAGGAGACAAGTACAACATAACTAATGATTTCTTTTTTTCTTCAGTGCCTGGATAAGAGGCTTGATTAAGGTTAATTTGAAATGGGATGTGTTAATTAGATTCACACATGGTGTAAGACCTGATTGACAAACAATCCAGCGACAAGAGATGAAGCTCAATGAAATTCAAAGGCTTCACTATACAGGACGTGGACAAAACACTGGAACTTCTGAAAAGAAAAGGAGTAGTTTTGAACTACCTAAACCATGATTACAAAGCATCTACACCAGTGAATCATACTGTATGACATTTCTATAAACACTAAAAATGTTTTGAAGGTTACGAGTGGGCTTTTTTGATATTAGTTTACTAGATATGCTCTTTTGGTAGGCCTTTCCCATATTTTGTCCACCACCTGTAAATGTCCAGTGGCTGTGAGTATTATACCCACACTATTCGCTAAGCCCAACTAGAGTAGCTGTGATAAAACAGCGCCCCCCCGGCACCAGTTAAGATTGTACATTTGCGTGATACTAATCCTGGGATCACGTCATGACTGGAGACCAAGTCCAAAACAAAAGGAGTCTACATTCAGGAGAGCAAAGCATACTTCCCTCGACCTCCAAAGAGTCTAGTTACGGCTGGGGAAGCAGTGCTCATCTCCAGGTGTGATACAGGTAGAGGGAGGAGAGGAACAGGTTGGCTGTTAGACTTGCACACAGCACACCAGGCCAGAGGGACCAGCTGAACAGACCTGTGGTGAGACCAAAAGAGGATCAGAAATCAGTTCTGTTCAGTTACAGTGCAAGGGCAGAATCTCTTGCCTTGACAAATCTTAAAATGTTTTGTCAATACCCTTTGAATACATGGGTGCCCTTACCAGTTTGGGCCCTGGTATTGGGATGAGTCACATACTGTAGATGTTTGCAGATGTATGGTATGTACAGTATGTTGTAGATGTACAGTAGTATGTACAGTAGTGTTGTTGTCTTGTATGTATGAGTCATGCAGATGTTTCTTGTTGATGTTTTGTCATGAACGCACTGAAGCAAATCCCTAAAAACTACTACCAAGTTGTATGGCAAAGTATTGAATCTTGATTCCGTACTTACCCTTCCACTCAGACTTGCTCTCGGTTCCGTTGCCAGTTGTGGTGTCCACGTGACACTTTGAGGAGCCAGAAGACCCATCTTCCCTCTTCTCATCCAGATCGGACACACTGCTGTTCTCCAGCACAGAGCTCAAGTCTACAGTTTCAACACGTCAGAATCAGTTGAAGAAGCCAAATCACACCAAGAATCATGCTCTTAACAATGCAAAACCTAGGCACACAGTCAGATTTAATAATAATTTCAGAATTAGATGAAGCTTAAGTTAAATATGAATTATGCATATCTTTTGCCCGTTTTGTCTGTTAAATTACGATTTACACATCAAATCACCCTTTTTTAAAGTAAAAAAAAACAAAACAATATGAAGCATCACACATACCGTGATTTGAAGTAGAGAAGGGCATCCCATCTGGTAGATATGGGCTGTTGTTGGAAGAGAAGTGGGTGGGCTCTGGCGTACAGGGAGGGGTGAACAAGCTCACTGGCTCCTGAGGCTGGGAGAAGAGCTGCAACTTCCGTCCGCCGATGTTGAGCCGCGCTGGGCTGATGAGGGGACGACGCTGCCAGGCCGAGCTGGAGGTGGACGTGACCGAGCCTGCAACTGAGGGTGTGGGAGAGGGGCCAGGAGAGGAGGGACGACTCCCAGACTTCAGTGAAAAGTAGTCTGGACCCACATGGCCAAAAGAAGAGAGGCATTAAGAGAGACACAATTACCGTAATTTCCCCAACTATAAGCCGAGGTTTATACATTGATTTTGCTAAATTTCTTCAGCTATGAGGTTAATACATGGGGGCAGTTAATATGGTATTAATATATATGTATATTTTTTAACTTCCATAAAATGCTGTCCTGCGGTTTATACACAATGCAGCTAATACACAGGAAATTACTATATGTAGGAGGAATATTTATTTGCCAGTGAATGGCTGGAACATCGAGCTGCTTAATTAGGTAATAAAGACAGAAAGAAAGAAAGAAAGGCAAAGTTGCACATTCTGACATTTCGTGCACAAATAATGGAGAGGGTCCAAGTAGTGCTGCTACTGGAAAGTACCTGAGGGTGGAGAGTCTTTGCACTGTGAGGGTGGCCTACTTCCGCTGAACAGGTAACCCGAGTCTTTAAAAAAACAGACAACAGCACAGACAACAGTACAGAGTTAACCCAACTGAAATTGTTTCCAAAATACAGATCTTACATAAATACATATATTACACACATATTATATATATATATATATATATATATATATATATATATATATATATATATATATATATATATATATACACACAAATGAAAACAATTCCTTGGACATGGAGTAGTCAAAGTTAGGTAAGATGGAGAAGCACAACATAACCTGAACAGTGGAGATCCTAATGGGTCATTGGCAACATCACCCTGCGACAATACAGCAAACCACACCTGTGCATTCAAAGGCAGAGCTTTCCCTCTACTCCCTTTCAGGGGAAACCAAGTCTCCATTTCTCAATCAGCCATTCCATGAATACCTTCCCTCCCCACCTGTCTAAAGGTGCCAACACAGCTGCAATCCACTTAGAAAGCAGTTACCGTGTTGAAAAACAACCAGCCCTTTTTGGCCCCAGAATAGGTGGGGACAGACGATCGAAATGATGGAAATAGGTGAGGGGGTTGTTAACGAGTGGAGCTTCTCTTTCACGGCAGCATCACAAAATAATAACACTTGTGTCCTCCATAAGAGCCAGAGCTGAGTGATGAGCAGCTGCGACTACTGCTGCATGCACACAGTGAGGAGTAACTGCCTGTTGGCTACCTTTAAGAATGTGGCATCTCAACAAGGTCCTTCTTTTTAGTGAGGCAGCAGTTAAGAAAAATATGAGCCTCAAACACAGTCATCACCAAAGGCAAACTAAACCATGTACTGTAACCACAATATGTATGAATGTACACTACCCTCGGATGGGTAAAATGCAGAAGACACATTTCCTACAGGAGTTTTCTTACAGGACAATTAAGCATCTAATGGTCATGACAAAATTAAGACCACAGTGTAAGCGCAGTACATGCAGTGCAGTATATTTTTCAGTATTATGTCAGTAATCGTGATTCAGATAAATGGCTTGTGGCTCAGCAGACTCTGGGTGCCTATAGGGTGCGATAAAAGGCTGACTGTGACCAGCCAACGCACCTGTCCAGCTGTTAACTGATTACAGGAGACTGCAGCTGTGCATGCTCTGATAGCACTACAAGGATATTAAAAACACAACATCCTCCACTGAGCCGCCGACACCACTGTTATTTAGTCACCACTCCCACATCCCTCCTAATCCCAGCCTCAGACGTTCACATATCCACACAGTTCAAACGTTTCGTGCCTTCTCCTGAGACGCCCGCCAGAGCAGGAGGATGAATCATATTTGATGCTTCTGAGATTGTACAGACAGGGAAAAAAAAAGTGTTTGATCTTCAACTATTCCAGAAAATGCGTGATGGAAGATTACAATCAAGTTCTATGAACTCCCTGGCCTAGGTACTGTACATTTTAACTGAAAAAAAATATGCATGACTGTTTAAAATGGAAAAAATATGTATATGTAACCATTTTGCAAGCAAATAAGAGGCTGGTGAACGAGCACATACATAGTGAAGCTGTGCAGGTTATGTGCACAACGATGAGCAAAATTGAAAGCTTAAAAACGAAGAACGAGATCATACAAGTGGAACCCATGATTCTAAGTTAAAATAACTGCACCTGGAGACTACTCGTTAGAGCCTGGTAAATCCACACTCAGACACTTCACACATCTGAGACACCTGAGCCCTTGTTTCACCACCTGACTTCATGGTTGTCCTTGGCACCCGGCTGCATTCCCTGCATGGGTGCGGCCTGGAACCCTCATGTGAAGACAGCACCAGAAGTTCCCCATTCCGTTCACAACGCCACTGACCCACATCCGTCCCATGATGCACCATTTCACAGGTCCATGACAGCATAGAGGCCGCTCCTCAGCAGCGTTGGCATGACGCCAGCCAGCCAGCAGTAGCAGCGATGGACTGCACAAGCTCTCTCTGATGACTGAACGACGCTCATTTATTGCTCTAGCTCTGTGATAGCGATAGCGGTCCAACCGGCCTTTCTGTTTATGTGGCAAATTTCACCATCTGAGTGGAAGGAGCAACCAAAAACAATACACCTCAAACAGAATCTGCCTTAACTTGTTGGAGGATGCCAAGCATTAAGCCTTTAGTCTGAGAAATCTATACGCGTGTTCACTAGATTTAATTTCCCTCCTGATCAGTCCCTTGATTAAAAACAGATTGGAGGAAGACAGCGTGTACACAGCAACAGAAACGACTTGAACAATTACAGCCTGTCATTTAGTCTGGTCTGCTAGGTTGGAGTTGTAAGGACTCAAACGCCGACAAATGAGTTTTACTTGTATTTCCCATTTGCCCAGACATTGCAACTAAAGAGAAACACAAACTTTGACTACAAAGGATTTTAAATATAGCACCATAATAATAACTAGCTAGAAACATTCTGATGTACTTCACTGATATTATCATCAATTCAATTGACAGAAACAAACTATTTTATCAGTTATCTAAAGCAATAAACAGCTCTCTCGCACACACACAAATGAATTAATTTGGCCAATATCAGCCATAGTGGCGAGTACTGACCTGTTCGTGTGAGCGAGGGAATGGTCCCCAGAGACAGGGCTCGATTTAGCCTCCCCGGCAGAGACGAGGGGGAGGCCTTGCGAGCCCTCTGGCTCTGCTGTCTGGTGATGAGATGCGAGAGGTTTGGGGGTGGAGTGGGGACAAAGGTGGAGGACCCAGACATGGGCATGGTCAGCAAAGCAGATGGTCCACCGCACACAGAGCCGCCTGAGAGGTACCTGCAATACACGGAGAAACAGGTCCACCACTGAATCTCACTGGACTGTGGAGCGTGGAGCAGTTACCGTTGCTTACAGTGCTTATTGACTGGCTCTGTACCCACCGTACTTACTTTCCTGCCATATGTGATGGTTTGATCACAATCACTTTTTATGGTCATATCAACTTATGCAATTGCTTGTAAAACAGTTGACAACAATGGACTCAGGTCTTACGCTTTGCAAAGCACTTTGAGATAATGTCTAATATTAATGGAGCTAGAAACATTACAATTTAATTGAATTGTATTAAATAAACAAAATAAAAAGTTTAAACTAGATTGAAATTGTGTCTTACAAGTCTTTTTTTTTACAGTGAAAAATCAGACATTAAATCTTTCCTATTGTAAATTAGTATAATCCAGTATCAAATCACTACAGTTAAGTTAAGGAGAGGCTTAAGTAAAGATGGACAGAGGTTTGAGTACATAGAAAGACATAAACAGATATAAAGGGCATTTGGTTTGCAGACAGAACACGTGCCGGACAACACATGAGACAAATAGTTTCCAGCACAAAGCTGCAATTGAAGCCTCAGGCAGCAGTGCCCCTCCCTGAACAGAGATATTGGTACACTTCACCCCTGCTGTATGGGCGCTACAACAAGGAAAACAGCAACTGCTCGGGGGCCACTGGTGTATGGTTGGCCTCCAAGGGAGCCTATGAAAGCCCCAACACAGCTGTTGCAGACACACAAAAACACCAAATGTCCTCACTGGTGACACTGATTCAGTGTAGCATGAAAACCATGCCACTATGGGAACAGGAATCTAACTGAACCTCCTTGGCGACTGCTTAGGCTATTAAAACTTAATATATAATAAAAATCTATCAGCACAAATGAATGGTCTGGCGGTGTGTACACACACACACACAAAATTTAAGTGCTAGATAAATAAAAAACACACTTGTTATAATTTTACATTACATTTTATTTCACTTGCAAAGAAATAAAACAAATACACAAGCTGATGTAAGCTTAAGAAAATCCTATAACAAAGTTATTTTCTCCAAAATACATTATATTGATGGCAGCTCAAATACATGCTTCGGCTGAATGACTAAAGGACTCTATACGGACTAAAGGACAGTTACATGTACTGCACTCATCACTTCACATTAACATGGGTATAGAAACACTCACATTCTTAACAAACAGTGCGTTGATTCATGCATAGCTTTCTATGCATTCATTCTTAAGAGAAACAAAATGGCTGACTACCACAAAACATTCTTGTAGTCAAGGGCATGAATCTTTTCGAAACAGGAGAGTGAAACTCAGTCCATGAAGCTTTATGTATGGATATATTGTGAAGGTAATAAATAAGTAATTTCTTACTCTTGTCACCTCAGATATATTTGACGGCCATTGTGGCCAAGTAGTGACCCATGTCACCATTGCTTTGGTATATTATGTGGCCATTACTATTTTGAAAAACCGTTAAAGCTTCCACAACACATTTGTCCCTGGTTATTGGGCAACTGATGGTAGTAAACAAACATACAATCCACTTTCTGTGGACTGAGCTTTTATCTCCCTTTGTCATCAATTACACCTGAAAAACTACTGAGCACACACACACACACACACACACACACACACACACACACACCAAATCACACAAAATACTTGATGAGGCCTAAATATAGGAAATACAAAAGCAGCCTAAAAGCTGTCCACTTTCTTAGCATGACTAACTTATCTACTAGAGTGCTGTTAGCAAGGTGGAAAACCACAGGCTAAACTGGAGTATTAGGCCATCCTGCATAGAGCAAGAGCACATTTTTGACTGCTTTTGTATATATTCCCACCCTATACATGAGCCTGTAACCGCCGCTTACTGTCTTTTCTTTGCTTGTTTTGACCATGGCTGAGGGGGCTGCAGCTATGTGGCAGGGCACAATGGAACGGCAAACCACCAGAAGCCACAGTTGAAACAGCAGAAATAGAAATGCAGTCCCCTTCACAGCAATAAAATCACTCCTGTGTCTCACACACACACACACAGGAAAGGACGAATGAAAACTATAGGGAATCCTGTGATGTGTTTCATGGGTTTGAACAGTATTATGACCATTAAATGAACTACTCAGAGAAGATGTACTCATGTTGTGGTAGTATGATGGCATCCGTGGCAAGATAAACCATTGGATTCTCCAGCAAAGAGCATAACCACAAAGCAAGAGCACTTGTGGTCTACATAATTATATGTGAGGCCCATTATTTGGCAGGATTAGCATATAGGCAATTTAGAAGCTAACAAGCTCCCAATGTTGCATGCACCTGAAAGTGCATTTGTCCTATTAGCAATATCTGATCATGTCAGAACACATGTTCAGTACTGTGTTTGGCTACAGGCTCATTAAAAACAATACAGTGAATGGTAAATACAATCTCTGCCTATGCTACATGGAAAGAAATAACTGAAACATACAGTAACATAGTACTATTTAAAAAAAAAAAAACTTCACATCAATCCTTTCCTCACGTCAAAACCACCGCGTACTGGTAGTCAATTCAAACACTGTTATTTTAAAAGAGAACTTCTTATTTAGATTTTTTGTATGCAAATTTGGTCAACGAATAGTCAATGGATTAGTGTTATGAGAACTTCCCAGAGAGAATGAGCTTACACTGACGTGGATGAAATGCTTATGTGGGTCTGTAAAACAGGCTCTGTGCAAAACACATGACAGACACAGATTGTTACCGATGCGCAATACTGAGATATTAGTATCATGCTCTTTCAGACTGGATGGAGTACAGACACAGGCATACTGTATGAGGAAATGCTGGAAATGCGTAGGGCACAAACACCTTTATGCCAGATTTTTTCACAGATGGGTTGGAAAACACAATACAGCAGACTGAACTGATAAAAGACTGGTTTTTGGAGTACGTCTTCCCATGTCTGTATTCCTGTGAATGCATGGCAGACAAGCTCTACAGTACTCTTTGTGAATAGCTTAGAATCAACACTGAGGTTTTAAAAAAAAAAAAAAAGGATAAGAAAATCTTATCCAATCTCTCTACAGCGCCTTCAATTCACTATAGCATTCGAATCTACGCCATTCCAAAAATCTCACCCATTTTTGCTTATACTAAGCTTAGAGAAACAATAACATTAACCATAGCATATAGTGTTGCAGTATGGACTGAGGCCAAGTTTATAGTGTTCCGCCGTCTACTTTAGACTTTTTAGGACCAATAGCAGGTTCATTAAAAATATAGTGCTTGAGAACTGAAGCTAATAAGCATATTCATTAATGTTCTTGGCAGCTTAACATAGTTGACATAAAATATTTGACTTGATTTGTGTCCATTAGATTTAGAGCTAGTTGTCCGACCTTAGCCTATTAACCCTACTAACTCCAGCTGCCTTGGTTATGCCTTTACTCAGAGATAAGATTACCTCAATCGTCTTTACAGGAAGGAAGTGATGTACACAAACACACCTCTTTCCATGGCATACAACTGAGTAAACAACTTAATTCTATTCCTTACAAAAACACCCTGTAAAAATGGTAGCTGTCGATAGGGTTTGATTATAAAGTCCCACAGCCATTTCGTACCAGGCAAATATTTTTCTATAGCTGCATAAAAATCATGTCATGGATAGTAGCCCATCTGAATGGTAGGGCCATCATGAACATAATTATTTTATTGTCACACAATTGGGATTAATGATTTAATGGTCCTATTTTTTGTGTCACTATTATAGTGTAAGTGTAATAATAGCTTAATAATACGCAAAACGGTATGACACCAATTCTGCACTCATGAGCCAATCAAACTTTAGCTAGAGGATGTGGAACGAAATGCATGAGTCAAACTTCAAACTTAAGAAAACATGAAAATTCTGATGTGATATTCAAATGATTATGCAATATAATTGCAGTCAGCTCAAATAACTGTGATTTGGAGATTATGTACTAATTGTGACAGTGATTTTTGATGCATTCACTAAAGCCTAATGCATTCAACTCTCTGTGGCACCATAAAACATGTACACCGTTTAAATTCTGCTAAATCTTCAGAAGAATCTGCAACTGCACTGGTTTCAGAGGCATGGAACTGTCTTGTAGAACTACACTCTGAATAGTGTAACTTGGTGAAATTAGTGACTCTGGTGCGATCATTAAATATGCCACTAGCATATCAATACAGAAAAGATAACAGAGACAGGAAAATTAGCATTCACATTAATGAATTAATGCATTCATTAGTAGCAGATCAGTAGCAAGAACACAGGTGAATGACAGGGAAGAGAGTAGTAGTTACCTAGGAAGTGACCAAATGAGACAGAAAGCATTTTGATTTGTATTGAGCTCTATGCTTTACTCTGCTGAGTCTGAGCCTTCCTTTAAGAACAAAAAAACGAAAATAAATTTATGAGTGTCACTGTTCAGATTCTGACCTTCGACCTCTGGCTCTCCTTTGACCAATGGATTTACGAGTTGCCACAGCAGCAGCAAAGCCAACCAGGCAGCACAAACAAGTGGTGCCAAACTTGACCGTGTCGAGCCAGCCCGGGACGTCCATCTTCAGGTAACTCTCCGACCAGTAAAGGCACGTGACCACAAACCACAAGACCGAGGCAACGGCATCAATCCTTCGCAGTCTACAAAACAAAAATCACAGCACAAAACAACTTCAAAAACACCAAATATGTCTCGCTTGAGAGTTATAACTGATAGGTTAGCTAAAAATGTCACTCTAAAGGCCAAAAGAGAATAAAAAAAAACACAATTCCCAGTGACATTTAAAACACTAAAACCACAAACAAAAGCCCACACAAACAAACACACGCCCACACATACACATGCCCACACAAACACATACCTGACAGGTCCAGCCATTAGAACACTGGTAAGGCAGGTCAGCATGCCCATGGAGGCCACAGCTGTCTGATGGTCACTGCCGTTCTGCCAGAGCAGTCTGCCCTTCTCCAGCACCTCTTCAGGCAACAGGTTCACCATCTCACTCCACA
Source organism: Alosa pseudoharengus (assembly GCF_046254945.1). Lineage (NCBI taxonomy): Eukaryota > Metazoa > Chordata > Actinopteri > Clupeiformes > Clupeidae > Alosa > Alosa pseudoharengus. The sequence goes on from NW_027468881.1 coordinate 23,296,587, forward strand.
TCTGCCCTACTGGCCAGCCGTCAGTGCTAGCATTCTGCTCCGAGGCGCTCTCGTTGACTTGGGCATGCTTTGGGGGAGCCACCCCACCACTGAGGGTGGCTGGGGCACTCTGTCCAGCGGAGGTGTCTGTGTCGCACAACGCCACGGCAACCAGAAACACACAGAAGAGGAAGGCTAGGAAGCGGAGGAATATCACACGGGCAGGTGTGGGGAGGGAGTAAGAATTCTGTGGAATACAAAAACAAATCTAAAGATTAAGACTCTCCAGTCTTGTATGACCCTTTGGACAAATATACCACAATTGTCTCCCTTTGTGTCTTGCATACATCTATCAAGTGGCAGAGATTTTAACAATAGCTTAGATCTCGTCTTAACACTATTAAGGAAATCTCTTACTACAGTTAAGGCTACTACAGGCCTGAGTGAGGCTTACTTTGACAAAGGCTTTGTCGGCCTCACGACTGCGCCGCAGCTGGTGATTAAACAGCTGTGTCCGAAGCTGCCTGTTCTGGTACTTGATGTAGTACTCCACGGCCGTCTGACAGGGTCGGCAGAGCTTGTACGTCTGTTCCAGGTGGTGTTTGTACACCTCAATCTCTTCGTCGTAGTTTTCCTGAAATTACGCAAGGCCACGCAAAGTAGTGTATATGGGACAAACCATATTACATTTCATTACAGTTCACCCCCTGGAAAGTGTGTTTAGGTTGTGTGAAGTATCACAATCCTACCAATACTGCCAGGCAGCCTGTTTTCACTGTGATTGGCAGGCATTTTTATATTATCCATTAATTTGGTGCTTGGTCTTAAAATAGCTCAACAGTTATCATGACTCAATCAGGACTGTATGACATCCACTTAGCTGTCCAAAAACTACTTTGGGAGCAGTCAATCATGAAAAGGTAATTACATTTTTAGACAAAAACTGGAGTGGCTTGGCACCACAGCCAAAATAATTTACCATAACTTAATAACACAATTTCCCCCCACCTCTGGCCATGGATGCATACAAGTGCATGTCAGTGTTTCCCATACATTGACTTATTTGTGGCGGCCCACCACAATATCAACATTGACCACCACACAATGATTTTCCAAGTTGTACTAAATTGTGCTTAAATCTGGTTAACATCAACCACGCTGCGCTAATTTGCTAAAAAACTGTTGCATTCAAGTTAATTCTACAAACCTACCACCACAAATAGAATTCAATTCTGTGGGAAACACTGCATGTATTCATTTGTCAGAGATTTAAAATTCAAGCTACAGTGCAGAGGAGACCTCAGCTAGGAATTACTACAGCATCGCTCAATACTATTATACATATACATACATCTTCCCTCGGGATGAAAGAAGCCAGCTGTTTGATCTTCAGAGTCTGATTGTTGTTGCATTTCTTGCAGAGCAGCATCTGGCAGTTCACCCACTGTAGCGTTTTAGGGGTTTCAGGTGGCGTAAGGCCAGCAGAAACTCCATGGTTTAGGTGCTCCATGTACTGGGCCGGTATGGGCTTGTTGTAGTCACCATTCTAAGGATCAAGGTGGACAGAAATGAGCAGATTTCAAGCTTTTGTAACTGCTGGGGAAATGAGCAGATCAAGCAATACACTGGGTCTGACCCTTCGAAGAGAGGTTACGTGGTCTGAACTTGCAGGAATATTAGCAAAGTAGTGTTATAAAATCGGACTCGAGCTTGTTTCCTAAAAATCTGACATACAAAGGAGCTATTGTTTGGAGGCATAAAAGGGTTACATGCAAGGGTTTGTTTTGACTTCACCTCCTGAAATCCATTGTACTGATCACAATTTGGACAATCCCAGCAGTTCCGATTTCCATAGGGAACGACAGTATCCTGGTTACAAAACCAACAGTTCACATTTACATGTGTCGGCTTCTTCCTATGACATGAAAAAAAAATGCATAATTGTACAAAAACTGTTAATGCGTTATAATGATCAAGCAAAGGAAAAAAGTTAACGATACTGAAAACGTAAAGTGTTAAGCAAGAGGTATGCTGCTCAAACAGACCAATGTCGTTTGAAAATAAGCATGGGTCTAAGCACAATAGTGAGCATTGCGCGACAACGTCATGTCTACAGTAGCAGTGACACTTCTGTATGGAGTTGTGGAGAATCGGACGTCACGACAATATCCAACTATATTCAATTGGCATGTATATGAAAAACACGGCTGACACAACTGCAAAAACACTAATTATGGTTGGTTAACGTTAATTGCGTTTTTGTAGTGCAGCTACAGCAAGTTATCGTGCCAAACAACGAACTCAGATTAGCTATTTAGCTAGTGTTAGCACTGTTGTAAACATGCAAGGCCTAATTTAGCCGCGGCTCGGGTTCCTTCTATCATTACCTGGTAGCAATTTTGTAGATAAGGGCGCCTCCAGTAACAAATGCAGTTGCTCCAACCCCACCATACATCAGCTGTGGATACTGGAGCAGCATTTCGTTGAAAATGTCCATTGCACTTACAACGTAAATGCCTATTTGCAGCGCTGTTTCTTCATACACTCAACACGCGCGCACGCGGTAAAATGTCTACAGCGGCGTGATAGCAGCCGCAACTAGTGTTACGCGGGCTAAAATCATTAAGGGCTACAATATCAAAATAAAAGTGCTTTTGCGTACTCTTATGGAAGAAAGCATCACACAGAGGTCCTGACTCTTTTATATTAAAATTGAAACATGGAGTTTTCTTGCTTACATATTGCTTTGATATTATGGGGGATATCATTTTACTGTAACATGCACCTGTCCTGATATCAAAATTCAAATAGTAGTACATTTACAAAAATACAGTATTCTAAATGAAACCACAGTTGATATGAATAGCACAGATGTGTGATCAAAAACCTTGGTATGAAATTGTGAGAAATATTCTTTTTTTTTTTTGACGACTTTTATTATGACATATCATTTTCGCACAGGACGTCTGCGCGTTGCGCGTTGCAACTCTATTCAAGGCATGTATGACACACGGCTGAATGCAGATCTCCTCCTAAGACAACTACTTGTGGTAGCGGTTTCTAATGTGTTCAGCATTAGCAAATTCCAGGGGAGATATTTGCTATCACCTAAACAGTTTTTTTCCTGTTGGTTTTGGACTCTGTCTAGTCTGGTCTACATATCTGGACAGATTACACATCCTGAGATTGCACGTAAACTAGTCTATGAGCCACAGGGGGTCACCACTACCACTTGGCGAACAAAGTCTCAATATTTTTCTGAAAGTTATGTAGCCTATAGAGTATCCTATAGAGGATCTTGTAGCTTTGTGTTTTTACAACCTTTTGATTAGACCTCCTATTCAAAAGGACCTAGTATTGTCATATTCCACATTGTTTGCGTGAGATCGAACTGAGTTCTTTTCAGAATCTTCATAAAACCTGGCCCAGTAAATAACTAAGAAAGCCACAATGGATTTAAACTGAATTAAGACATACACCACCTTCTTCCATACTTTGTTGCATTATAATCTGTCCTGTACTGGATTTATGTGGGGGGGGGGCCTTGGCGCAACCATGCATGGGTCCAAGTGCCCACAGGGACTCAGGTTCGAATCCGACCTGCGGTCATGTCCCGATCCCACCCCATTTCTCTCTCTCCCACTCACCTCCTGTCTATTTTCACTGTCCTATTGGAATAAAGGCAAAAAAGCCCAAAAAATATGCTTTAAAAAAAACTATCTCCATCGTGCCGGTGCCAAAACAGTCCACTGCAACAAGCCTTAATGACTTCTGTCCAGTCGCACTCACCCCTCATGACAACCCGATCACACTCGCCATGCGTATGATTCCGGACGCAAACCTATGCACGCCAATGCGTACAGTAATGTACGCAATTGTCAATAATTCGCACATGCGCGATAGCCTGAAATAGGCTTCCTCGAGCTTGCAATGGTTTTCACAGGTAGGCTACAGTAAGCTAGCTTAAATCCGTTCATTTGCTCGTGTTTGCTATTGTTTCTGTTTCAAAATGTGTGTTTAAACTGCTACCCTATTTTAGTTGGATAACATGACCTATCACGCACATCTGTAGGATATTTAATATTTATTGGCGATAGTGTTTTGTTTTTTTAATTGGTATAAGCGAGCGTGCCTTTAATAGGCTACGAGCGAGCCTAATTTTAATAATAATAGCCTGGTAAAGCTGTAATATTTTAATTTGAGCCTTGTTAAACATCCGCGATATATTTAGTAGTTTGTTTGAGATTTGTGGACTGTTTGGAAGGTGACTGCTATAAAGTTCTCGGACATACTTTTTTTAAAAAGTGGCGAAAGTCCAGTTCAAATCGGAGAAATTTTCCATCACGTCCTATTGATGTCATTAGTTTGCGACATAATTGTTCACTCCTCGGCTGCGCAGCCCAGATGGATGCATAGGGATGGATGTTGTGGTCAGCCTTGGTAAATTGGTACAAAAGTATGTCTTTTTTCGTGGTCAGTTAAACTCCTGTTCTGCCTTGTTCGCTTCCAAGTTTTGCAAGTATAAGAAAACAAGGAGATCACGTCAATAGGCCTAGGTTTTAAGACAACAGCTGGCAGCAGTCTGCCTGCCCCGTGTCTTACCATGCCTCCGGTGATGTAAGTAAGCAATGTCCCGTTTAATGTCAATATAACTTACTGTTCACGTTGATAGTTGGCTATTGGGTAATGTTTCCATTTTCTTTTCTAGTGTACTTTGATAATAAAACGATACATTTTCAATGATGGAATGGATCATTCTATACACATCGATGTTACATGCACGCAATGAAAAAGCTAATAAGCTAGCGCTGGCAATAGGCAAACTTCATCAAAATGGACAGTTCAAAACAAACGTTGAATCTTATAATTCTCTGTTGCAGTAACTTAGAAGAGATGGATATTATAACAATATTGCAGTATTACTACAATATTTTCTTCAAATAAATCAACTGGCCGATACAATACTGCACTGAGGTAGCCATCTAGTCATGAGTTTGTGGTTGTAGCTGTTGAGATGCCCAGCTGTTATGGGGAAACAAAAATAACATTGCACCAAAGAATTGTCTTGTTTACAGGGCAATCCATGTATTAGTGAACACATGATGATTTCCTGTGGCCCAGTGGTCAGATAAATAAATGAATGAATTATTGAAAAAAATATTCTTCCCCTTTCAGAAAGAAGCTGTTCTGATGTGTTTTCCTTTCCACCCCAAATCCCTATCCCACATAATTTGACCAGTGGTCCTTGGTATGTCCATCTTGCATTTGCATTGAACACATTCATATTTTTAATTTTCTTTCTCTCAAAATGTATTGCTCGGCATTCTTCGGACATTCGACTCTGGCAGTGATTGTAAGTTGGAAGAGGTTAGCAATGTAAGGAAGGGTATAGTACATATGATTTAATCTGGAGTGTTCAGTAGTATATATTATTTTAACCTGAGTGTCCAGTGTTCAGAAATCAGTCTTAGAATTAATATATAAGACTACTATAGAAATACTATAGCGTCTATAGAATATTATAGAGGTATTACAACATCACAGAATTATGTTATGTTCCGCTTGTGTTGTCCTGCTGTGGCTGTCTGTTGTTGTTGTTGTTGTTGTTGTTGTTGTTGTTCTGTGGTGTATGTGTTGTTGTGTGTGCAATTGTTGTTGTGTGTTGTTTTGGTGGGCTGATGGTTGTTGTTGACTGTTTTTGAAAAAAGAACACTAACTGTAGGCATAATTGCTCTTGGATGGGGATTTAAAGCAAGGTTCCTATTGATCTCCTTCAGATAATGTGGCCTCTTCATTTTCAACTGGGAAGGACCTGCATGGACTTGAGAATACAGAGCCAATCGGTATGTACAGTATTAGACACACACACACACACACACACACACTCACTCACTCACTCACTCACTCACTCACACACACACACGCACTCTCTCGGAGGAATCAACGCTGTTACACCTATCCTGTAGATGTCAATTAATATGAATTAAGACATGTCACACCTTCCTATTTACTATGGTACATCATATTCAGAAAATACATAGTTTTCATGGCTGCAACTGCTTTGCCTTTGTGTTGGAGCTCAAAACATCATATGCCCCATTCATTCGCCAATATACAAAATAGAGCCATGTATACATTTATGTCCTCCAAAGTTTGCAGGAAGGTGGACCATGTGCTAATGTATGTTAACTCACATGTACAAGTGACAGGCTTTTTTTTTTTTTAGCTCCAATATAAAGGCAAAGCAGTTTCAGCCATGCAAACCATATATTTTCTGAAAGCCTGTCACTTATACATGTGAGTTAACATACATTAACACATGGCCCACCTTCAAGCTAGCAACCACCATAGCAACCAACATGCTTACCCTAACAACCACCATAGCAACCATGTTATTTTGCATAGCAACCACCATATCTACCCTAGCAACACCATAGCAACCATTCAAATTACCCTAGCAACAACTTAGCAACCACCATAATATGACCATAGTAACCACCATAGCAACGCCATTACTGACCTGACCAACAGTGTGTTTTTTTTAAAAAAATTGAAAAATGGTTAAATGTTAAATAGTCAAAAAACAAAAATTTGCAGACACAATGCAATGTGGGTCGTGTGCAGAAGGTCTGACTTGAATTTCAGCCTCGTAGCTCCATGCTACCACCCAAAACTCCACCTCTGAAGTGGGAGTGGTCAACTTTATTAAAGTTTTTCCTTCACAGTTTTTTTTGTGAGTGTCTCAGAGATCCCACCTTTGGAGCAGTTGTCAGGGGCCTCAAGGCGGTGCCGTTCGTCTTGGTCCCATCCCTCTAGCACCTAGCGTTACCGCGCCAGAAGAGAGAAACCTTGTACGTTTCAAACAGTTTCGAACAGTTTATCTCCTTCCGGGAATAATCCACCGACTCCAAACTGAGCCTGGCTTGTTTGTGATGTCCCGTTGTTCAACATATTCTGATTTCATACTTATCGGACCAACATAAGTGAGTTTTTTTGGCTAAAAATGTAAAAATGGCTAAACGTTAGCAATTCCACTGCTTTGTTATTTTGCATAGCAACCACCATATGTACCCTAGCAACACCCAAGCAACCACCTTAATTACCCTAGCAACACCCTAGCAACCATCTTAATTACCATAGCAACCACTTGAATAATGTCAAGCTAGCAACCACCATAGCAACCAAGATGCTTACCCTAACAACCACCATAGCAACCATGTTATTTGTCATAGCAACCACCATATCTACCCTAGCAACACCATAGCAACCATTCAAATTACCCTAGCAACAACCTAGCAACCACCATAATATGACCATAGTAACCACCATAGCAACGCCAATACTGACCTGACCAACATATGTGTGTTTTTTGGCTAAAAAATGATAAATGGCTAAATGTTAAATATCAAAAAAATATTTTTTTGCAGACACAATGCTTTGCGTTACAGCTAGAGGGATGAAACTTTGCACACTCCATGTGGGTCATGTGCAGAAGGTCTGACTTGAATTTCAGCCTCGTAGCTCCATGCTACCACCCAAAACTCCACCTCTGAAATGGGAGTGGTCAACTTTTTTTATGTTTTTCCTTCACAGTTTTTTTTGTGGGTGTCTCAGAGATCCCACCTTTGGAGCAGTTGTCAGGGGCCCGTGCCTCTTGGTCCCATCCCTCTAGCACCTAGCGTTACCGTGCCAGAAGAGGTAAACCTTGTACGTTTCGAACCATTTATCTCCTTCCGGGAATAATCCACCAACTCAAAACTGAGCCTGGCTTGTTTGTGATGTCCCGTTGTTCAACATGTTCTGATTTCATACTTATCGGACCAACATAAGTGAGTTTTTTTGGCTAAAAATGTAAAAATGGCTAAACGTTAGCAATTCCACTGCTTTGTTATTTTGCATAGCAACCACCATATGTACCCTAGCAACACCGAAGCAACCACCTTAATTACCCTAGCAACACCCTAGCAACCATCTTAATTACCCTAGCAACCACTTGAATAATGTCAAGCTAGCAACCACCATAGCAACCAACATGCTTACCCTAACAACCACCATAGCAATCATGTTATTTTGCATAGCAACCACCATATTTACCCTAGCAACACCATAGCAACCATTCAAATTACCCTAGCAACAACCTAGCAACCACCATAATATGACCATAGTAACCACCATAGCAACGCCAATACTGACCTGACCAACATATGTGTGTTTTTTGGCTAAAAAATGATAAATGGCTAAATGTTAAATATTAAAAAAATATTTTTTTGCAGACACAATGCTTTGCGTTACAGCTAGAGGGATGAAACTTTGCACACTCCATGTGGGTCATGTGCAGAAGGTCTGACTTGAATTTTAGCCTCGTAGCTCTATGCTACCACCCAAAACTCCACCTCTGAAATGGGAGTGGTCAACTTTTTTTATGTTTTTCTTTCACAGTTTTCTTTGTGGGTGTCTCAGAAATCCCACCTTTGGAGCAGTTGTCAGGGGTCTCAAGGCTGTGCTGTGCCTCTTGGTCCCATCCCTCTAGCACCTAGCGTTACCGTGCCAGAAGAGGTAAACCTTGTACGTTTCAAACCGTTTATCTCCTTCTGGGAATAATCCACTGACTCCAAACTGAGCCTGGCTTGTTTGTGATGTCCCGTTGTTCAACATAATCTGATTTCATACTTATCGGACCAACATAAGTGAGGTTTTTGGCTAAAAATGTAAAAATGGCTAAATGTTAAATCGCCAAAAAAGTCGTTTTTGCCAGCACAATGCTTTGCGTTACAGCTAGAGAGATGAAACTTTGCACGCTCCATGTGGGTCATGTGCAGAAGGTCTGACTTGAATTTTAGCCTCGTAGCTCTATGCTACCACCCAAAACTCCACCTCTGAAGTGGGAGTGGTCAACTTTTTTTATGTTTTTCCTTCACAGTTTTTTTTGTGGGTGTCTCAGAGATCCCACCTTTGGAGCAGTTGTCAGGGGCCTCAAGGCTGTGCCGTGCCTCTTGGTCCCATCCCTCTAGCACCTAGCGTTACCGTGCCAGAAGAGGTAAACCTTGTACGTTTCAAACTGTTTATCTCCTTCTGGGAATAATCCACTGACTCCAAACTGAGCCTGGCTTGTTTGTGATGTCCCGTTGTTCAACATATTCTGATTTCATACTTATCGGACCAACATAAGTGAGTTTTTTTGGCTAAAAATGTAAAAATGGCTAAACGTTAGCAATTCCACTGCTTTGTTATTTTGCATAGCAACCACCATATGTACCCTAGCAACACCCAAGCAACCACCTTAATTACCCTAGCAACACCCTAGCAACCATCTTAATTACCCTAGCAACCACTTGAATAATGTCAAGCTAGCAACCACCATAGCAACCAACATGCTTACCCTAACAACCACCATAGCAATCATGTTATTTTGCATAGCAACCACCATATCTACCCTAGCAACACCATAGCAACCATTCAAATTACCCTAGCAACCACCATAATATGACCATAGTAACCACCATAGCAACGCCAATACTGACCTGACCAACATATGTGTGTTTTTTGGCTAAAAAATGATAAATGGCTAAATGTTAAATATTAAAAAAAAATTTTTTTGCAGACACAATGCTTTGCGTTACAGCTAGAGGGATGAAACTTTGCACACTCCATGTGGGTCATGTGCAGAAGGTCTGACTTGAATTTTAGCCTCGTAGCTCTATGCTACCACCCAAAACTCCACCTCTGAAATGGGAGTGGTCAACTTTTTTTATGTTTTTCTTTCACAGTTTTCTTTGTGGGTGTCTCAGAAATCCCACCTTTGGAGCAGTTGTCAGGGGTCTCAAGGCTGTGCTGTGCCTCTTGGTCCCATCCCTCTAGCACCTAGCGTTACCGTGCCAGAAGAGGTAAACCTTGTACGTTTCAAACCGTTTATCTCCTTCTGGGAATAATCCACTGACTCCAAACTGAGCCTGGCTTGTTTGTGATGTCCCGTTGTTCAACATAATCTGATTTCATACTTATCGGACCAACATAAGTGAGGTTTTTGGCTAAAAATGTAAAAATGGCTAAATGTTAAATCGCCAAAAAAGTCGTTTTTGCCAGCACAATGCTTTGCGTTACAGCTAGAGAGATGAAACTTTGCACGCTCCATGTGGGTCATGTGCTGAAGGTCTGACTTGAATTTCAGCCTTGTAGCTCCATGCTACCACCCACAACTCCACCTCTGAAGTGGGAGTGGTCAACTTTTTGAAAGTTTTTCCTTCACAGTTTTTTTTGTGAGTGTCTCAGAGATCCCACCTTTGGAGCAGTTGTCAGGGGCCTCAAGGCTGTGCTGTGCCTCTTGGCCCTTTTGAGGAATATGGCTGAGGAGGGCCACATCATGCGGTAATGGAGTCTCCAGAGTCCGTTGACTTGCCATTTACCGCATTGAAGACCAAATGGCTGACCGGTAAAAACTTCCTTCATGTTTTTGGTAGTACCAATTTCGACAAATTTTCTGCAACTATTGATTTCTGTCTACATTCTTTATATGGGTTTCAGCACCGGATGTTATCATTTATGACAATGCATGCAGGCTGCACAGCTTCAGCCTTAACAGGCGATCCAGCTTTCTTCCAGAGCAGCTGGTTCCTCATAGACCGGTTGCACTGGAGGAATCACAAAGGTGAGCAATGTTCTGCAACACAATTTACTGCAATGCATTACACTTGTTGTTCACTTGTTCTTGTCAATGCAAGACAACGATACTATATTTTCTTCAATTGTTTGTGTGTGTGCAGTGTTGGCTATAATGCTGACAGCTATCCTCAGCTGTCAGGCATAAACACCCAGCAGGCTGAGCAATTTAATGCACGGTTGAAACGGCTGAAGCACCATTTGCCGTACATGACAAGGCAGCACTTCCTGCAGCATTTACGGCTGTATGTTTGGTACCACTCTAGGGTACGGGCTCAACAAACTGTGAAGTAAGTACGCTGGGGCACAGCGCCTCTCATCCCCCCACCCCAGCAGCAGCATCAGGAGCGGCTCTCACCCCCCACCCCCCTCCCCCATGAGGAGCGGCAGCATCATCAGGAGCGGCACCAGCAGCAGCAGTAGCAGTAGCTGCAGCAGGAGCAGCAGAAGCGGCACCACCAGCACAAACCATCACAGCAATTATGCTCAGTTGTTTCATGATTATGACATTTATCCATATCAACAAATCAACATCACATCTGGCCCACGTCTTAGCACTTCAGCAGGTGATTTTCTCTGGTGGATCAAAGCACGGGCTGGTCGATCAAAGCTGGGCTGCAACTAATGATTAATTTCATTGTTAATTTATGATTGTTAATTTATGATCAATTGATTCATCAATTGTCACAGCTCTACATAGTGGGAGGCGTAGTGGTAGTAATCAAGAGATCAAACAGTGGCTGACAAAACAAACACAAAAATTTAGCACACTAAATAGTTGCTATAATATCATTATTGATTATGTTAAAGCAAGATATGGTAGTCATCACAATATGAAGATAAAGCTCATACAAGATTTTTTTTTTATAGTAAAAAGTAAAAGTTATGACACCATCTCAGACCAGTACAAACACCTGTACCCCTTGACAAAGAAGGTACAGAGAGAAGTACATACCGGTACATAGTTCCCCAGAAGTGGTTGTGCCTTACCAAATAAAAATGACAAATTCACTGTAATTAATCTGTAATTAATGTTCTGTGTTGCCTTCTTGTGTATAATAAAGTGTATTTTTCCCACCTGCCATCTTTTCTTTGACTTTACACAAAAATATCTATTATATGCTGTAAAAGAAATATAATAATAAGCAGCAGTAGCACCACCACCAGCAGCTGCACTACCAATAGTTAGAATTCTATTGTCACACTTTGCTCATATATATTAGTGATGGGCAAATGAAGCTTTGGTGAACCACTGAACCACAGCAGTGTGAACCTAGCGATACTAGCTGAAAAGCAAGAAGATGGCAGCCACACATACATTTTTCAACATAAAAGTCCTTAGCAAACCAATATTTTTGGTTACATATACTGGTTTGGGTAAGGACTTTTATGTTGAAAAATCTACATGTGGCAGCCATATTGGATTTTTTCATTAGTGTTGCTAGCTTCACACTGCTGTGGTTTAGTGGTTCACCAAAGTTTCATTTGCCCATCACTAATATATATATACCAGGGATAACACGGGGCAAACGGTTCAAATGCGACATCCACAAAGTACCATCCACACCACACAGCCATTCGGCTGCATTTTCTGACAGTTTTGGATGCACAAACCAAGCACCTCATAACATCGATATTGTGCTTTTATCTGATATATGCAAGTGTTTTGATATGAAATAAACATGATTTGCATGACATCACCCTGCTGGTCAGTTTTGACCTACGCGACAGCCCTGCAAAGTACCATCCACACAGCCATTCGGCTGCATTTTCTGACAGTTTTGGATGCACAAAAGTTCATGGATCAAACCAAGCACCTCATAACATCTATATTGTGCTTTTATCTGATAAATGCAAGTGTTTTGATATGAAATAAACATGATTTGCATGACATCACCCTGCTGGTCAGTTTTGACCTACGCGACAGCCCTGCAAAGTACCATCCACACAGCCATTCGGCTGCATTTTCTGACAGTTTTGGATGCACAAAAGTTCATGGATCAAACCAAGCACCTCATAACATCGATATTGTGCTTTTATCTGATATATGCAAGTGTTTTGATATGAAATAAACATGATTTGCATGACATCACCCTGCTGGTCAGTTTTGACCTACGCGACAGCCCTGCAAAGTACCATCCACACAGCCATTCGGCTGCATTTTCTGACAGTTTTGGATGCACAAAAGTTCATGGATCAAACCAAGCACCTCATAACATCTATATTGTGCTTTTATCTGATAAATGCAAGTGTTTTGATATGAAATAAACATGATTTGCATGACATCACCCTGCTGGTCAGTTTTGACCTACGCGACAGCCCTGCAAAGTACCATCCACACAGCATTCGGCTGCATTTTCTGACAGTTTTGGATGCACAAAAGTTCATGGATCAAACCAAGCACCTCATAACATCGATATTGTGTTTTTATCTGATATATGCAAGTGTTTTGATATGAAATAAACATGATTTGCATGACATCACCCTGCTGGTCAGTTTTGACCTACGCGACAGCCCTGCAAAGTACCATCCACACAGCCATTCGGCTGCATTTTCTGACAGTTTTGGATGCACAAAAGTTCATGGATCAAACCAAGCACCTCATAACATCTATATTGTGCTTTTATCTGATAAATGCAAGTGTTTTGATATGAAATAAACATGATTTGCATGACATCACCCTGCTGGTCAGTTTTGACCTACGCGACAGCCCTGCAAAGTACCATCCACACAGCATTCGGCTGCATTTTCTGACAGTTTTGGATGCACAAAAGTTCATGGATCAAACCAAGCACCTCATAACATCTATATTGTGCTTTTATCTGATATATGCAAGTGTTTTGATATGAAATAAACATGATTTGCATGACATCACCCTGCTGGTCAGTTTTGACCTACGCGACAGCCCTGCAAAGTACCATCCACACAGCCATTCGGCTGCATTTTCTGACAGTTTTGGATGCACAAAAGTTCATGGATCAAACCAAGCACCTATAACATCTATATTGTGCTTTTATCTGATATATGCAAGTGTTTTGATATGAAATAAACATGATTTGCATGACATCACCCTGCTGGTCAGTTTTGACCTACGCGGCAGCCCTGCAAGGTACCATCCACACAGCCATTCAGCTGCATTTTCTGACAGTTTTGGATGCACACCAAGTTGGGTTGATGATGCCATCCCAAACCCTCAAAAGCTTCCTCTGCCTTTAAGCCCATGTGAAATGTTTTTTGCCAAAGTTGAAACTATTGCTTTACGTTCTCATCATGTCATGCTCATCCAAATGTAGGCTATGCATGGTCATATTTTGCCCAGTTGAGGAAAAATAAAAATATTCAGAGGGTGAAATAAAATAGCATATGTTGTTCATCCGGATGCAGGGAAGCATCTCCAAGAATTTTTAATGCCCCAGGTACCCCGGTTACCTCAGTAGCGCCCCTCAAAGGTGTAAAAATGTAATATTGTGAGTTGCCAGAATTGTGGAACCACTGGTCAGATTTATCTGAAATTTGGTATGCTTATTACTTAAGATATGTATTATAAATAATGTTTCTGTCATTTGTGTATCTCATGTGCAAAAATGGGAAAATTACATTTATTTTAACATATTACAAATGTTGCAAGCTTTTGACTTTATAGTCAAGCAGGTGATACATCTTAATAATTCAAGCATGTTTCTCATGTTATGTATAAAAATATTTTTGTAATTTTGAAATTATAGCTATTTCTGTAATTAGACTACGTGCCCCATGACGTGTAGCGTTCATTTCAACGCTGCTTTATAACAATGGCGCCGAATTTGTAGTTCATTAAAACGGTTTTGTATTAAAACATAAACAAAATATTGTTAGGATGCAAAACACTGGCACAGACGACTTTTGCTGGGTATAATATGTATAGAAATAGTTAAAGCAAGTTGGTACATGACTCACGACATTGGCATTCAATGAAAATAAGTATAATTCCACAAAATATCGAAAAACGTGTACTTCTGACCCTTGTTGCTAGGCAACGCCCCGTAGGCCTACCTGCTTGGCTGAAGAATAAGGAGGCTCGTTATCCTAATCTTTGCTGTTCAAAGCAACATAAATAGATAACAATATAACACTTAAATTGAACAGGTAACAAATGAAGATGTTGGTCAGACTGTAATTAGGACAATAGCAATAGGCTAATAAACAAATGCCCATTCAATCAATGATAAATAACAAGTTATAGTGCTTTACTGCTTAATGGACTAAGTGCATGTTGAACAAATGTGCCTTTAGACGCCTTTTAAAAACACTGTAAACTATCACAGGAACAGAGAGCAGTGTGCAACGTATTGCACCCACATGGAACCACTGAGGAAGTCTTGAATTTAGCGTTCATGAGAGTAGGCCTAGTCGACAGAACAAATGGTAATCAGAAGACAGCATGGCGGTTGGGGAAGTACATCTTGATCATTGAATTGAAATAACAAGGAGCAGATCCAGTCAGTGTCCCATAGGCCAAAGTGAGAGATTTAAATGTAAAATGTAATGCTGGCTACTAGGCTACAGGGGGAGTATAGGAGAATAAGCCTAGGAGTGGATATGCATGTCCAATATCACCCCATGCATCTTCCTCCTTGCTTGAATGCCATGAACATGTAAAGCCCAAATTCTTTTGCCCGGCTCCTATTTGCAGATTTCTCATCTGCCTTTAACACCATTCAACCTCACATGCTGGCTAAAAAACGTATGGACTATTTCAACCTGGATCATCAGCTAATTCTGTGGATTACAGACTTTCTGACCCAAAGAACACAGACGGTGCTGGTCAACAAGAGGTTCTCTGACATCAGATACACATCCACTGGCTCACCCCAAGGTTGTGTCCTCTCACCACTACTTTTCATCTTGTACACAGATGACTGTAGAAGCCGCCATGCTGATCGTCACCTAGTGAAGTTTGCTGACGATACTGTTCTCCTTTCCCTGCTACATGGTTCTGTCCAAGATCACGGGCCTGTCCTCAGTGAGTTTGTGGAATGGTGTGATAGCTCATTTTTGGAGCTAAATGTTACAAAGACCAAGGAGATGTTTATTGACTTCACTATGCGTGGAGGGAGCAGGACTGCAACTACAATCCATGGGGAACCAGTGGAAGTTGTACATGAATACAAATATCTGGGCACTATCATTGATGACAAACTGCGTTTTGACTCTAATACAGAGGTGAGTATGAAAAAATTTCAACAGAGGCAGTATTTCTTGAGGAAGCTTTACTCCTTTGGAGTGAACAGGAAGATTCTTAGCATTTTTTACACTTCTTTATTGAAAGTATACTGACCTTTTCATCCATGTGCTGGTTTCCCTCCCTCTCAGTCAAAAATAAGAAACACCTCCAGAGCATTGTGAACACATGTTCTAAAATCATTGGCCACCCTCTTCAGTCTCTGACATCACTGCACGACAAGGCAACATTAAGGAAAGCCTACTGCATCCTAGAAGACTCTACCCATGTCCTACACAGGGTTTTTGAATGGCTGCCCTCTGGCAGGCGTCTGCGCTGTCCTCTGGCTAGGACTAACAGGAGGAAGGCCACCTTTACTTTTGAGGCTATTCGCCTTTTGAACTTGAATCCAAGCCCCCTCCAATTCCATCTCCTGGGACTACCCCCCCCCCCCCCCCCCCCCCACACCCACACTCCTGTCTGTCCTATTCTTTCTTTGTCTGTCCTGTCTTATATGTTGTGTTATGTCTTATATGTTGTGTTATGTCTTATATGTCACTATGACTGCATAGAAAAATTGCCCCTCGGGGATAAATAAAGTTTTTTGAATTGAAATTGAATTGAATTGCTGGAACAGTTGGCTACATATAATGTATTTTCACTGTAGGCCTATTAAGACACATTATCTATGTATCTATCTAATTTTAATTATGGTAGCCATAGTACATGTGAGATTACAACAATAATAATGACTGTAGTAATACAAACTAAAATGACTAATGAGTAAATGAATGAATGCCTTTATTGTTATTGCATTGGGTGTTTGTGGTGCTGATGGTGTTTGTGCTGCTGTTGGTGCTGCTCCTGCCACTGACACAGCTGCAGCTGCAGCTGGTACTGCTACTGTTGCTGGTGGTGCCTCAACAAACTGCTGCACATTCTCTGACTAAGGGAAAAGCGCATCGTTGTTAGATATGTATGTACAAATGTCTTTAAACACAATGGTTGCACTTGAAATCATTCATCCTTCTCTTTTTAAGTATTTTCTGTGTTTTTAAGGAATGAAGCAAAACTACAGCAATTTAGACAGCTTGATACAATTGTACATATATACCTGGAGATTGAAATCTGCATTAAAGGCTGGAAGTGGTGATGCTGCTGCTGGTGCCCAGCGCCCTTGCATCATGGGGGTGGGTGGGGGGTCGTTGCTGGTGCTGGTGATGGGGGTGATGGTGGTGCCTCAACAGATTGCTGCAGCTCAACAGATTAAAGGAAAAGCGCATTATTGTTAGATATGTATGTACAAATCTGTTTTAGTCTGTAAAACACACTGGTATGCAAAAGGTTTTAGACAGGTTCATACAATTGTATATATACCTGGAGATTGTAATACAATATATTGTATGAGTGTACCACCTGCCTCAGCTCTTCAGCAGTGAAAGCTTTACGCCCTTCACCTTTTCCTTTAAAAAATGCATCAAAGTGTATCAAAATGACCATAGTGAGAAACAAAGTTAAAGTCAAATCATGTTGCAACAGCTGTGTGCATGCAGTCGAAACCGTAATAGCTGGTTATTCAATATTAACGTACCGTCACTGGCTGAGGCAAAGGGCAACTCCTCAGGCCACCAAGGCGGCCTGTGTTGTGGCAGATATTCAGGCCGAGACAAACCCTGACTCAGTGCTGAGATAGAAGGGTGTTAAAGTGTAATCAGATTCAGTAGTCTGCATCATTTTGATCTTTAAATAAGGAAATTGAAAACATAGAATGCCAGTCATACCATGTTCTTTTATCAGACGGCCAATTGCCATCCGGCAATGTGTGCCACTGATATCAGGGTCAACGTACGGCCTCTCACCCCCCAAAGCATCTGTAAGACAGTACGCTCAGTGTCATTAAAAACAAATGTTAAGGTTCCTTTTCTGAACTTCAAGAAAGGATTGACACAAAAACAAACCTTAACACCACTTTCATTTATACATACCACTTGACACACCCCTATTAGTGTATATATAGAGTATATATGTTCAGCAGCTCAGCCTTCCTGTCATTGGTCCAAAAGGCCTCAAGATACTTTGGCCCTAAATGAACCGTAATCTAGGGTTAACCCCCCCCCCCCCTTAAAATCCATTATCAATTAGGTTTGTGTTGCCATGTCAATATAATTTGTATCAAAACTCAGGGCCAGATTGTGACCATACTAAAATAATTGTTCTTCCATTGAATGTCATCTTCGATAGATCTAATCTAGAGGCGATTGCTCTAAGACTACAGGGGAAGCGCAGCCTCCTCTAAAATATCACGGGATATCGCATCAAATAACACTATTACATTAGCTTCTAGCCTACTATATTCCAACTAGAACATGCTGAAAAATTGTTCATCTTCATGGCTAGTTTGTTCAGCAGTAGGGTTTTGCCGGTCATTTATCGTGATTTCGCACCCGTAAAAAAATTATACTTTACCTCTCTTTTAAAAGCAGCCTCCCTCCCTTTCTTTCTTCACTGTACCCAATATTAGCGGGTGCACATCTTTACCGTCTAGCTCTCCAAAGTCACCAACTTTAACATTACAGCTACACTGTCAGGCTAAAAAAAACCTGCCACTGATTGAACTCCACGAGGACCGGCTGGCCCTCCTTCTCTTTTGCACCACCGTCCTCTGTCTCTTCAAACCTTTAATTATGAAGAAAATGATTTAACATTTAACATGAATTGAGACATGTCCCACTGTATATATTCTGAAAGCCTGACCTACTTTCCTGCAGACTTTTGCATATCATACGATCGATCAGTTGTAGGTGTGATTTAACATACAATAGGACATGTCCCACTTTCCTGCAAACTTTGGAGGACATAAATCTATTCATGGCTCTATTTTGCATATTGGCGAACGAGGTACACATATGATACGTTTTGAGCTCCAACTCAAAGGCAAAGCAGTTTCAGCCATGCAAACCATATCCATAACCATACCTACCATAACCGTACCTACCGTAGATAGCCTAAATTATATATTTTTTGAACGCCTGTAGTGTGGAGATGTGATTTAAGCTATAATGTTATATTCCTCCCTTCTGTGTGATTAATAAAACCATATGCCAGGATGAGATCACTGTTCAGAGTGACGTGACGAGTGCAGGTAGTTTTTAGTGCTTAATAAAACCATATGCCAGAATGAGATTAAGCAAACATAAGGGTGGAATATACTGTAGGTTAGACATGTCTCACCTTGATGAGGCAAAGGAGCAGCACTGCATACGAGAGATCCCTCTTGAACTTCTGCAGGATGTAAAGGTAAAACTGTTAGAAAATATATGCTGGTGGTGTTGCTAGGGTAGATATGGTGGTTGCTATGCAAAATAACATGGTTGCTATGGTGGTTGTTAGGGTAAGCATGTTGGTTGGTATGGTGGTTGCTAGCTTGACATTATTCAAGTGGTTGCTAGGGTAATTAAGATGGTTGCTAGGATGTTGCTAGGGTAATTAAGGTGGTTGCTTGGGTGTTGCTAGGGTACATATGGTGGTTGCAATACCAAATAACAAAGCAGTGGAATTGCTAACGTTTAGCCATTTTTACATTTTTAGCCAAAAAACTCACTTATGTTGATCCGATAAGTATGAAATCAGAATATGTTGAACAACGGGACATCACAAACAAGCCAGGCTCAGTTTGGAGTCGGTGGATTATTCCCGGAAGGAGATAAACGGTTCGAAACGTACACGATTTACCTCTTCTGGCACGGTAACGCTAGGTGGTAGAGGGATGGGACCAAGAGGCACGGCACAGCCTTGAGGCCCCTGACAACTGCTCCAAAGGTGGGATCTCTGAGACACCCACAAAAAAAACTGTGAAGGAAAAACATAAAAAAAGTTGACCACTCCCATTTCAGAGGTGGAGTTTTGGGTGGTAGCATGGAGCTACGAGGCTGAAATTCAAGTCAGACCTTCTGCACATGACCCGCATGGAGTGTGCAAAGTTTCATCCCTCTAGCTGTAACGCAAAGCATTGTGTCTGCAAAAAATTATTTTTTGACTATTTAAAGGAACACGCCACCCAAAATCAGTAGTAATATATGTTCTTACCTTAACTTTCACGAGTTGAGTCATACCTCTCCCGCGCCGGTAGGTGCACTCAAACGCTCTGTCGCGCGGCACGAATGTGTTAGCATGTTGCTATGCTAGCGGGCTCTGCCGTGGCCGTAGAGAGAGGAACATAGCAGTAATCAAACACCTCCACATTTTCCCTACTTAAATACAGTTGCACGAGTAGTTGATAAAAATGTGTACGTCACACAACATGAAACGTGGCGATTTTCCAAGCGAATAAACAGGAGAACTACAATGTGTGGCGCAATAGCACTTGGGAGTACTTCGACCTAGCGTGGTAATATTATTAACACCTAATTGTAGATCCTATCCACCACAGAGTTTAGAATCCATGCTGGATCGACCCTCAGCCTCTCCCTCCCCTCTGAGCGAGAGAGAGGCACACACACTAGAGATGCGCTGATGGGCTATTATTTCAACCATAACTGCATAGCAAAACTTATCATCCATCAGCACCAAAGTTTGTTGACCAATTTTCAAAACCGCACCCGCCCACCATCCGTTGTTTTAATGTAGGCTAGCCTATATGGGTGATGCAGCGCTGCTGACGTGAGGCTAGAAAGCCCTTGCCTGTTCTAGAAAGACTGATCTAATGCAACAAACTTTGGTGCTGATGGATGATAAGTTTTGCAATGCAGTTATGGTTGAAATAATAGCCCATCAGCGCATCTCTAGTGTGTGTGCCTCTCTCTCGCTCAGAGGAGAGGGAGAGGCTGAGGGTCGATCCAGCATGGATTCTAAACTCTGTGGTGGATAGGATCTACAATTAGGTGTTAATAATATTAATAATGTGGAGGTGTTTGATTACTGCTATGTTCCTCTCTCTACGGCCACGGCAGAGCCCGCTAGCATAGCAACATGCTAACACATTCGCGCCGCGCGACAGAGCGTTTGAGTGCACTTACCGGCGCGGGAGAGGTATGACTCAACTCGTGAAAGTTAAGGTAAGAACATATATTACTACTGATTTTGGGTGGCGTGTTCCTTTAACATTAAGCCATTTTTCAATTTTTAGCCAAAAAACACACATATGTTGGTCAGGTCAGTAATGGCATTGCTATGGTGGTTACTATGGTCATATTATGGTGGTTGCTAGGTTGTTGCTAGGGTAATTTGAATGGTTGCTATGGTGTTGCTAGGGTAGATATGGTGGTTGCTATGCAAAATAACATGGTTGCTATGGTGGTTGTTAGGGTAAGCATGTTGGTTGCTATGGTGGTTGCTAGCTTGACATTATTCAAGTGGTTGCTAGGGTAATTAAGATGGTTGCTAGGGTGTTGCTAGGGTAATTAAGGTGGTTGCTTGGGTGTTGCTAGGGTACATATGGTGGTTGCTATGCAAAATAACAAAGAAGTGGAATTGCTAACGTTTAGCCATTTTTACATTTTTAGCCAAAAAAAAACTCACTTATGTTGGTCCGATAAGTATGAAATCAGAATATGTTGAACAACGGGACATCACAAACAAGCCAGGCTCAGTTTGGAGTCGGTGGATTATTCCCGTTAGGAGATAAACGGTTCGAAACGTACAAGGTTTACCTCTTCTGGCACGGTAACGCTAGGTGCTAGAGGGATGGGACCAAGAGGCACGGCACAGCCTTGAGGCCCCTGACAACTGCTCCAAAGGTGGGATCTCTGAGACACCCAAAAAAAAACTGTGAAGGAAAAAAATAAAAAAAGTTGACCACTCCCATTTCAGAGGTGGAGTTTTGGGTGGTAGCATGGAGCTACGAGGCTGAAATTCAAGTCAGACCTTCTGCACATGACCCGCATGGAGTGTGCAAAGTTTCATCCCTCTAGCTGTAACGCAAAGCATTGTGTCTGCAAAAAAAAGTTTTTTGACTATTTAACATTAAGCCATTTTTCAATTTTTAGCCAAAAAACACACATATGTTGGTCAGGTCAGTAATGGCATTGCTATGGTGGTTACTATGGTCATATTATGGTGGTTGCTAGGTTGTTGCTAGGGTAATTTGAATGGTTGCTATGGTGTTGCTAGGGTAGATATGGTGGTTGCTATGCAAAATAACATGGTTGCTATGGTGGTTGTTAGGGTAAGCATCTTGGTTGCTATAGTGGTTGCTAGCTTGACATTATTCAAGCGGTTCCTATGGTAATTAAGATGGTTGCTAGGGTGTTGCTAGGGTAATTAAGGTGGTTGCTTCGGTGTTGCTAGGGTACATATGGTGGTTGCTATGCAAAATAACAAAGCAGTGGAATTGCTAACGTTTAGCCATTTTTACATTTTTAGCCAAAAAAACTCACTTTTGTTGGTCTGATAAGTATGAAATCAGAATATGTTGAACAACGGGACATCACAAACAAGCCAGGCTCAGTTTGGAGTCGGTGGATTATTCCCGGAAGGAGATAAACTGTTCGAAACGTACAAGGTTTCTCTCTTCTGGCGCGGTAACGCTAGGTGCTAGAGGGATGGGACCAAGACGAACGGCACCGCCTTGAGGCCCCTGACAACTGCTCCAAAGGTGGGATCTCTGAGACACTAACAAAAAAAACTGTGAAGGAAAAACTTTTAAAAAGTTGACCACTCCCACTTCAGAGGTGGAGTTTTGGGTGGTAGCATGGAGCTACGAACTGAAATTCAAGTCAGACCTTCTGCACATGACCCACATGGAGTGTGCAAAGTTTCATCCCTCTAGCTGTAACGCAAAGCATTGTGTCTGCAAAAAAATTATTTTTCTATTTTGAAGCTCCAACACAATGTTTGATGTTTTGAGCTCCAACACAAAGGCAAAGCAGTTGCAGCCATGAAAACTATGTATTTTCTGAATATGATGTACCATAGTAAATAGGAAGGTGTGACATGTCTTAATTCATATTAATTGACATCTACAGGATAGGTGTAACAGCGTTGATTCCTCTGAGAGAGTGCGTGTGAGTGAGTGAGTGAGTGAGTGAGTGAGTGTGTGTGTGTGTCTAATACTGTACATACCGATTGGCTCTGTATTCTCAAGTCCATGCAGGTCCTTCCCAGTTGAAAATGAAGAGGCCACATTATCTGAAGGAGATCAATAGGAACCTTGCTTTAAATCCCCATCCAAGAGCAATTATGCCTACAGTTAGTGTTCTTTTTTCAAAAACAGTCAACAACAACCATCAGCCCACCAAAAATACACACAACAATTGCACACACAACAACACATACACCACAGAACAACAACAACAACAACAACAATAGACAGCCACAGCAGGACAACACAAGCGGAACATAACATAATTCTGTGATGTTGTAATACCTCTATAATATTCTAGACGCTATAGTATTTCTATAGTAGTCTTATATATTAATTCTAAGACTGATTTCTGAACACTGGACACTCAGGTTAAAATAATATATACTACTGAACACTCCAGATTAAATCATATGTACTATACCCTTCCTTACATTGCTAACCTCTTCCAACTTACAATCACTGCCAGAGTCGAATGTCCGAAGAATGCCGAGCAATACATTTTGAGAGAAAGAAAATAAAAAATATGAATGTGTTCAATGCAAATGCAAGATGGACATACCAAGGACCACTGGTCAAATTATGTGGGATAGGGATTTGGGGTGGAAAGGAAAACACATCAGAACAGCTTCTTTCTGAAAGGGGAAGAATATTTTTTTCAATAATTCATTCATTTATTTATCTGACCACTGGGCCACAGGAAATCATCATGTGTTCACTAATACATGGATTGCCCTGTAAACAAGACAATTCTTTGGTGCCATGTTATTTTTGTTTCCCCATAACAGCTGGGCATCTCAACAGCTATAACCACAAACTCATGACTAGATGGCTACCTCAGTGCAGTATTGTATCGGCCAGTTGATTTATTTGAAGAAAATATTGTAGTAATACTGCAATATTGTTATAATATCCATCTCTTCTAAGGTACTGCAACAGAGAATGATAAGATTCAACGTTTGTTTTGAACTGTCCATTTTGATGAAGTTTGCCTATTGCCATTGCCAGCGCTAGCTTATTAGCTTTTTCATTGCGTGCATGTAACATCGATGTGTATAGAATGATCCATTCCATCATTGAAAATGTTTCGTTTTCTTATCAAAGTACACTAGAAAAGAAAATGGAAACATTACCCAATAGCCAACTATCAAGGTGAACAGTAAGTTATATTGACATTAAACGGGACATTGCTTACTTACATCACCGGCGGCATGGTAAGACACGGGGCAGGCAGACTGCTGCCAGCTGTTGTCTTAAAACCTAGGCCTATTGACGTGATCCTTGTTTTCTTATACTTGCAAAACTTGGAAGCGAACAAGGCAGAACAGGAGTTTAACTGACCACGAAAAAAGACATACTTTTGTACCAATTTACCAAGGCTGACCACAACATCCATCCCTATGCATCCATCTGGGCTGCGGCAGCCGAGGAGTGAACAATTATGTCGCAAACTAATGACATCAATATAGGACGTGATGGAAAATTTCTCCGATTTGAACTGGACTTTCGCCACTTTTTTAAAAAAGTATGTCCGAGAACTTTATAGCAGTCACCTTCCAAACAGTCCACAAATCTCAAACAAACTACTAAATATATCGCGGATGTTTAACAAGGCTCAAATTAAAATATTACAGCTTTACCAGGCTATTATTATTAAAATTAGGCTCGCTCGTAGCCTATTAAAGGCACGCTCGCTTATACCAATTAAAAAAACAAAACACTATCGCCAATAAATATTAAATATCCTACAGATGTGCGTGATAGGTCATGTTATCCAACTAAAATAGGGTAGCAGTTTAAACACACATTTTGAAACAGAAACAATAGCAAACACGAGCAAATGAACGGATTTAAGCTAGCTTACTGTAGCCTACCTGTGAAAACCATTGCAAGCTCGAGGAAGCCTATTTCAGGCTATCGCGCATGTGCGAATTATTGACAATTGCGTACATTACTGTACGCATTGGCGTGCACAGGTTTGCGTCCGGAATCATACGCATGGCGAGTGTGATCGGGTTGCTCATGAAGTGCTTCTAGAGGCTGGTCCTGGCCCACCTCAAGACCTGCTTACCACCCTCACTGAACCCCTTCTAATTTGCCTACCATCAGAACAGGAGCACAGAGGATGCCATCTCTACGGCACTTCACCCTGCCCTGTCCCACCGTGAGCGGTGCAGCACTTCACTGTCTGGTCGAGGGGATCTCTCGGGACAGCTGGACCTAGGCTACTCTGCGAAAGATCTGCCGTGGCCGCCGAGCTGTTGCTGACCTGTGAGCTGCCATGCCAACTGCAGACTAACTGGGCCTCTGAAATCCTTCCATCCATCCGTGAACAGTGCACTTCACTGTCTGGTCGAGTGGATCTCTCGGGACAGCCGGACCTAGGCTCTACTCTGCGAAAGATCTACCGTGCCCGCCGAGCTGTTGCTGACCTGCGAGCTGCCTTGCAAACTGCAAACTAACGTTAACGGTGAAGAGCTGCATTCTCACGGAGCAACAAAGTCGCTGTTAAGTCCACCGAATTGCGGATCTACACGAATGCCCTTGGACATTTTCAGCTGGTTTGGAAATTGGACTAATTTTAACATCACTTTTTCCACTTTTAAAATATATTTTCTTTTTTTATTTGTTTGTTTTTTTTGTTGTCTGTCTTGTATGTCTTGGTGTCACGGGTACGCTGGCGACTACGCCGCTCCGTCCGGCATTTTTTGTATTTGTTATTTTTTTTAAATGTATTTGTCTTGTCTTGATGTCATGGGTACGCTGGCGACTACGCCGCTCCATCCGACATCTTTTGTCTTGTGTGTCTTGTTTGTGGAGCGCTTTGGATTGCACTATGTGCATGTTAAATGCGCTTTATAAATAAATCTGACTTGACTTGACTTGACAATAGCAACACCTATGAGAATACTGTTCATTGACTTTAGTTCAGCATTCAACACTATCATCCCCTCCAAACTGATCAGCAAACTCAGTGAACGGCATCAATACCTCCCTCTGTAACTGGATTCTGGACTTCCTAACCTACAGACTTCAGTCTGTTAGGTTAGATAACCACACTTCCTCAACCATCACCCTGAACACCGGCGTACCACAGGGATGTGTGCTGAGCCCTCTCCTTTACTCCCTCTTTACCTACGACTGCAAACCTGTACATGGCTCTAACACCATTTGTCAAGTTTGCAGATGACACTACGGTGATTAGTCTCATCAGCAACAACGATGAGACGGCCCACAGGGAGGAGGTCCAGCATCTAACATCGTGGTGCACTGACAACAACCTGGCTCTCAACACCAAGAAGACGAAAGAGCTAATTGTGGACTTCAGGAAGTCTAAAGCTGGCACACACACCCTCATTCTTATCAACGAGACTGAGGTGGAGCGTGTCACCAGCTTCAAGTTTCTGGGTGTCCATATCTCTGAGGACCTCTCTTGAACCCTTAACACATCTACTCTGATCAAGAAGGCTCACCAGCGTCTTTTCTTCCTGAGGAGACTAAAGAAGGTCCACTGTCTCCTCAGATCCTGGTGAAATTCTACCGCTGCACCATCTAGAGCATCCTCACCAACTGTGTCACAGTATGGTATGGCAACTGCTCAGCCTCCGACCGGAAAGCACTGCAGAGGTTTGTGGAAACTGCCCAACGCATCACCTCCATCGAGGCCATCCAGGACAAACGATGCTTGCGTAAGGCTTGCAGCATCATCAAAGACTGTTCTCATCCCAACCACAGACTGTTCACCCCACTCTCCTCCATGAGGTGTTACAGGTCTCTCCGCACCTGAACCAACAGGTTCAGAAGAAGCTTCTTCCCTGCGGCTGTCACCCTACTGAACTCTAGCTCTGCATCCCGGTGACAGGGACAACAAGGAGGCGGACATTGTGCTACTACTCTGCACATATCTGTACATGTTGTTCATACTACATAGCCATAGTTATAGTCTGCTCTTATAAGGTTACTGCTAATACACTGCACATATTTATATTGAATTTATATTACAGTAAACCACCTTCTGTAAACTAACTGTATACTACTGTCTGCACTGCACTATATATCCTGTTCTGTCTATGCACCACATGTCTATACTTTGTATATCACATTGCGCTTTTTTGCACTTCTGGTTAGACATAAACTGCATTTCGTTGTCTTTGTACTTGTACTCTGCACAATGACAATAAAGTTGAATCTAATCTAAAAGAGAAATAAAAATGTCAGTAAGAAAGCATGACAACGTATAATAGGAATTGCAGAAACATTGTGGTTGAACAATATTTTGTGTAAGACCCCATGCAATCTTTACCTTTGACCCAATAATGATGACAAGCTAATCAGGTCATCTACCCCTTATAGTGATTAACTGTCCCAGGATTGCTGAAGGTCCTTCAATGTGTTGAGATATCTTGCAAACAGTGTGTTCTTGAATGACATACAGTATGACTTTGACCCTACAACATTGAATACCTAGTCGGTCCATCTAGCCTTCATGGTGATTAAGAGTGCCAGGTTCGATGTAGATCCTTCAACATACTCAGGAGATATTGCACAAACACTGTTATTAACTGAAAATTCAATTCATTTGAATAAGAGATCTACTAGGACATAAGACTAAAATTACTAGATCTCACTCACTATTGAGTGAAAATCAGAGGCGGACATCCTGGTTCCAGAAAGTAAAAGTCCTGTCATATATTCTTTCTACCTGTGCACTTAACACAGGTGACATCACTAATTATCTGATCTACCTGACTGCTCATTAGGATGAGCTGGTTTACTAAATGGTTGGATCAAATACTTGGCAGGACTTTGGCAGGACTTTCTGAACCCGGGATGTCCGCCTCTGGTATACATAACATATACTTCGATACATAGTTTTCAGAAAAACATAGTGAGAATTTGATAACACAACGCCCAGGGTGTTGTTCCTACATGAGGTGGTGTTCACGACAACTTTTCCGCTTGGAAAAATGTTTTCCCATGTTATTCACAGACTCCATGAACACACCATATTGCTCTACGCAAACCATCAATCACCTAGTCTAAATCTAACACTATAGTCCATGGGCCAGGACCCAAAAAATCACATATCGGTCACCTGAGGTGGCAAAATCTACCAATGATTTTTGTAATCCTCCATGCCTGAGGGACATTATTTGGTATGATAGCCCTCTCTAAGTGGTAGCTTAGTTGTATTTTTCCTAGCTTTTATACCCGGCACACAGTAAATTATACAATACAAGCCTATGTACAGATATGGGTGCCTCAAAGTCTGGAGGAAGGTGGGACTTAAGGGTCTTAATCCATGTTATATCACATCTAGATGACATAGGCTTGTAGAAAATATAAAATTTAGATGGATGATTTAGTTTTTCATTAATGATGCAGGCAAAATTAAATAAAATGTACACATTTTCGTCTATATAATACATTAATATATACATGCAAAAGGATAGAAAAGGGTGGATCAAGTCCAAACTCATGTTTTGTGACATCTAGAGAGTATGGGCTTTTAGAAAATATATGGATTAAATGGCTGAATAGGCATGTTTGGCTTTGATAGAGACCATAATGTCTTGGCTGCAAAAATGGCTCAACTTTAGGCTACAGTGGAATTTATAGGTGGATGTGCTCAAACGTTTGAAGACAAGATTAATGAGGACTCAAAAATATATTTTTAATCTTCATCACTATCATTATATTCATCCAGACCGGCATTTATGTTCTCCTTTATCCTCCTCTTCCTCCATCTGATTTCTACAAGTTTGTAACATACACAATTCCGTGCACTTTAATTTGTTTGAAAGGCAGGAGCAGTCAGGAAGTTTGCAGGTCCGTACACATTTGCAGGCCAAGTTAGTTTCATCTTTGTCTATGTCTGAATCTTCCTTTGTGTACGCCCTGTAGCAGGATCTATGGTAATGGACTTCTGCTGCTATGTGAGGACAGAACCATGAATTCTCACCCAAGACATAACTGAGATGGTGCTTTCAAGTAAGGATATCAAATTGAGACATATTTGAAAGCAGCACAATATGTCTAATTTTTCTCTTAGCTGAGATCAAGCACAGAGACAGCTGTGAGAGAATTTGGAGAACTCACACTATGCTCTCCGTGAGACTTATTTCTCAGAAGAGACATTTGAGAAGAATGAGAAAACCACTTTGGTCTCGATTAGTGCTCATTTATATCTAGGAGATGTAAATGTGACATAAAAGAGATCTCATCTTCAATTTTGCTTTGCTATGGGAAGTCACGACTGGCTATGGATAGTACTCTTTTGTAACCTTTCCTGACGGCTGCTCTTCTGATTTTGTCATCAGGTCTTAACTCTGCACATTTTGTTAGACTCTCTTTTGTCCTTTGACCTTTGAAATACTTGCTACATTTGTCACAAAATACAGGTGCTGGTCATATAATTAGAATATCATGAAAAAGTTTATTTATTTCAGTAATTCCATTCAAAAAGTGAAACTTCTATAATGTATACATTTATTCCACACATACTGATATTTTCCAAGTGTTTATTATTATGACCGCCGCTAGCGAAGCTAGCGAAGCGGTCATATAGGGATTGTCAAAGTTTTTTTTTTTTTTTCGTCATCTACTTCCTGAATTTTTGGTCAACGATACCCGGGACACCGAACCACCGGGGGACATGAAATTTGGTGGGTATGTAGCCCCACTAGACTTTTACGGAAACATTTTGTTTCGTCCCCGGGGTCCACTCCCCCCCCGTGCTGGGCCCCCCGAACCGCAAAAAAAGCAGTTTTTCCTAAATAACTACCTGAACCGTGGCACCGAGGATGAAGAATCTTTTATGGTATGTTGGTCTCAAGGGCCCACATCAATCTGGCCCATAATCACTCATTTGTGATTTGCACCCTCCCGGTAAAAAATGAAAATGCAATATTATTCTGCTTTAATCGCCCCTATCTTCAGTTAAGATGTTCAGAACTGCACCAAATTGTATGTGTATGATTGACCTGGCATTCTCTGGGGGTATGCCAAGTTTCGTAGAATTTCATCCATGGGGGGGTCTTAAAGAAATTAGATTATGTGTACATTTAGTGACTGTACACTCATTGGCCTGTAGATGGCGGTGCACACATATACACATGCACACACACACAGGCACCCACATACTATCGGTATTAGAACGGCCGATACATAATTACAAATTCAGTAGGATTAAAAGAAAGCCAAAATAAATATTCATCATCATCATCATGGCTGCATTTCCAGTATTGGCGATAAGTAGTCGTTTGTCCACTAGATGGCGCATCGTTGCAGTGAGACGTAATTTTGTTGGAAGTTAAACATGGGTTGGAATAACAAAGGACGCTTCCTACAAGGACTATAGTTTACCGCAGAGAACGTCTAATAAGGATAGGATGATGTTCACATGAAATGTAATTCCCATTTCTTCTTGAAGCCGAAATAAATCTGAGGATGTTTATCGGACATGCTTGGTTTTTACTGTACGTTAATCTTATAATATCAATAAGGACCTAGGTAATGTTACCATTAGTTGAGTGATGGAGGCCAATTTGATTGATTGCATTTGTAGAAAACTATAAATGCGGTTATACCAAGCAAATTGATAGCAGCACTCTAATTGTATCTTTCGACTGTCATTTGTTGCACGTGCTACAAAAATCATTCTGTGCAATGGAAGATTTACCAACGTTACACCGGTCTGATACAGTTTTGCCTATACATGCGTGAGACTGAGACGCCTGTTTATTTTGTTTTAAGTGCGTGCAGGGTGTGAGAGGGGAATCGATGTGCTTTGATTCCAGCTTGGTAGTTGTAGTCTGTGAAATTAAAAAGCACGTTTGTGTGAAGTATCCAAACAATGACACCTTCATTTCATTATGGCTGCTTTAGCAACACACTACTACTGTGTAGTGGGTCCCATTTAGAAGTGGCTACTTCATTCGCGCTTTCCTTGACTCATGGAGCTGCGTGAATTTTATTACAACTTTTCGCCACGATATGGCAGTTTAAGTCCGCTTGATACTGTAAGGCGTAAGCCATTGGTTTCCAAAGGAGATTTTATTTGTGTCGCCAGCATAGCCTATTGACAATTTATGTTGTAAATAGGCCTACCTTATAAGCCTACCTGTAGCTTAGGGAAGCTAACAGCTTTCTATTAGGATCTAGATTGTAAGACGATATGCTGCTCTGAGCACGTTTCATGTTTGGTTCAGCGCTGTTTTCCCTGCGGAAGTTCCCGCACTAAAATGTTGAGAGGGACTGAAAATGTTACAATGTTTTTGTGTTCGATGACGTTCAGAAATATGCACCGTCTGCCAGAAGGCTACTGAATAGCCTACTCTGATGTATTGACACTGAAGATCGCTAGATTTCAAGAGTTTAAGTAGGCTAGCAGTTAAGTTGCATTCATCGCTATCAAGGGGTTTAATCCTTGTCCCCACCGGAGATAAAAAATAATTTAGCAGAGGTAGGGATAGGAAAACCAGAGTTGGGGAAATCCTCACCATCCCCCCCAACAAATCGCACCCTGGTGATACCTCGAAATTAGGCTGCTGTCTGTTAGGCAATTTATTGTAGCCTGCTGTGTGTGCGTGTCTACACGCAGGTGTCTCCCTCTCCCTCCCTTGTCATAGGCCTATGTAATGTGTCCAGAAAACCCACAACACGCAACAGTGATAGAGCAATCAGAGTATCATGATACGATTGCCATCTGGCGGTAGTGATTTGTGGGCCTATTGGGGTCAAGTAGGAAGCCAAGTTCCAAAAGTAGAAAAAAAGTTTTGCGAGTTTTTCCCCACAATTTTTTTTTTTTTTCTAACCCATGTTTTTTTTCCCCATGTCACCCGGAGGGCTCCGTAGGTTGCTGTTTTGCCCGGGTGTAATTGTGTGTAATTGTTTGCTTTTGTCTGCGTTGGATTCCTCCCTCGTGAGGCTGTGATGTAACCCAACTGTAGCGCATGTATGTGTGTACTGTTTGTGAGTGGGTCAACTGGTAGCGTAGTCTCTTTTTAAATCTGTAGATAGCCTACTGTTTTCCTAGTTTGTGATACGGTCTCCTGGCGTGGCGCGCTGTCTGGTGGTGGGGGTGTTCTTGTAGCTAGCCCTCGTCTTCACTGTGTGTGTGCATTAGTGTGTAGTCGCACCTTACTCTTTGATCTCCACATTTTCTAGATTTGCAGTGTAGCGCATGGCGTGATTGTACCCACGAAACACCTGAGTGATTGCATGTGTGGCGAGGTTCCCTAGTGGTGAGTAGTTGACACTCCACCCTTTGCCTCATAGGCAGCGCTGTTTCTCCTGGAGCCTTGGCTAAATCTCTGGCTGGAAGACTGCTAGTTCTGTTGTAGCTGTAGCTATTTTATGTGCCGGTTGCACTGATATGTTTTAATAATAAATTATTATATCAATGATTTATTCCACCAGCTGCTTCCAGACTACTTTTATTCCAAATTAATAAATGGTAGAACGATTAATTGCCGCCTCTGGTCTGCTTGTTCCTACTTTTTATGTAACTGAAATGGTATGGTTTGAGTTTATATAAACACCCGTGTCATTCCGTTACACATGCATAAAAGTTATTAGTTTGTGACTTTAAACAGTGGATGTGCTTTAGTAAAGCTTTGTGCTTCATTCAGCATTATAAACCAGTTCTTACGCTAACGTTTTGACCAGCAATGTATCTCTCTTGCCTACCTTGCCTCACCATTTCTGTTTTCGAAAGAAAGATGTATGTCCATGGCCTTCAAATATTATCCTAGTGTTCTAATCCTTGGTGGTTGCGTGCATGCGTGCTTGCGCTCTTATTCTCATTCTCTCTCCTGCGCAAACATTATGTCCTGCATGCCTGCGTGTAGTACTGCATAAAGTTTCGCAAATAAATTAGTTTGTTTTACAGAAATGGCCTACTGTCACAGTGCATGCAGGCTATAACCAAAAGCACACATTTTGTAAATAAGCGGGTCGGATCGCGGGTGGGGTATAATTTTGTACTAATTATTCGCGGTCCGAGTTGCGGTCGGGTTGATTAAAATATCGGGCGACCGCGGGCCGCTTGTGACCAAACTCGCGCAACACTGTGTACCCGTGTGTGTAAGTGTGCTTATGACATTTGCTGGCCGTTTTAACCTTGTAAACGTCATTTTCCGACCATTCACGTAGGGGGGAGGGCCAAGGAGAATTTTTTTGAGCCAGGGGGAGGCCCCTGGAAAAAAAAAAATTGACCATGGGGGAGGGCCAGGCAGAACATTTTTAACCCGATCGTCTGGCGACCGGCCCTCCCCCCCCCGCTAAATATCGTACAGTCCCTTAATCCAAGGGGGAAGACGCGAACGACGGACGAGCCAACTACCTGAGTCACGAAGATACGATCCCAAACAGCGATCAACGCTCACTATTTCCACCTAAAGGGACGTAAGTCTGCCTGCCTGTTTACATGTTTGAACTTGTTTGAATGACCCGCGGTGTCCTGATCCCTTGCCTCTTTGCTGTTCGAGATGTGCTGGTTGCCGGTTCCGGGTTACTGACGACGTCACTGGGAATTCCGGGGGAACCCCTATCGTCCCACGGAGGCGCGGCCGATGACGTCACACACCGTAGTTCCTGACCAGAAGTCAATTGACTGATCCCAAGCCCCTCCTCCCATTGTCAGTCCCATAGTTACTGTTGCTAAGTCGGACAAGTTTGCAGGAAAGTGTGGGAGAACGCGTGTTCAACATGGGGACGCAGCACCCCCATTTAGCCGAGTGCAACAGTATTGTGACAACCAGGAATCGTTCTGTATTGCTCAGTCAAGTTTTATTGACGTTCAAGCAAGATCAGGTTTATTTTCACAGATGACGAAGCACAATGCTAACAGCAAGGGGTAGCTCTGCCCCAGTTTCCATAACAATGGTGGCAAACTCATAACAACGTGAATTAACTCATCCACCTCAACATTATGAATGTGACATGTACACAATAACATCCCCGTACATTAAACATTCCCAAACAACAGTTTAAAGACATTAACATAAACAACATAACCCACTCCCAGCATGCCCAGTTACAGGAAGTAACAGGCACAGCCCTGTTACACTGCCCCCCTCTAAGAAGAGAAAGACATGGCTTAAAACTTACACACAAAATCCCTCAGGTGCTGAGGCCGCTGCCTACGCCTCCCTCTAGTTCTCTGCTCTAGGGGAGCTGGCTCAGTTTGAGTTTCTACAGGGTCACCTGTAGGGGGGGCAAGCTCATTTTCAGTTTCAGACCCCCAATAGTGCTCCTCTTGCTCATTCCCAGCACTATTTTGTGGCACGTCTGGGTGTGTTTCCCCGGTTGTCAATCCGTATTCGTTGCTGTCGGCAAACTCAGTTCGGCCTACATAAGGGGCCAGCCGGTCCCTATGCAGCACCACTACTCGCTGTCTTGTCCTCAGCTTGACTTTGTACACTACCTCTGAGATTCTCCCCAGTATCAGACATGGCCCCTCCCAGGCGCTATCCAGTTTCGGGCAACGGCCCTTTTTCCTACGGGGGTTGAACACCCACACCCGCTCGCCCTCCTGGAACTCCCGCCCCTTGCCGTAAGCGTCGTAGGCCTTCTTCTGCCGGAACCCAGCCTGGGCTAAGTTTTCCTGGGCTACGGCGTGAACGGTATCCATGTGTTCCTGCAGCCGGTGGAGGTAGTCGAGCCCTGGGGCCAACGGGGCCCTTTCCTCAGGAGGTCGCCCGTATACCAGGTCTGCAGGGGTTCTCAACTCTCTCCCCATCATGAGCTGAGCTGGGGTGCACATGGTGGACTCCTGCACTGCGGACCTATAGGAGAACAGGATTAAGGGTAACTGCTCATCCCAATCACGCTGATCCTCCGAGGTGAGTATCGCTAACTGGGTGGCCAGTGTCCGGTTAAACCTCTCTACCAGCCCGTCACTTTGAGGATGCAGGGGCGTTGTCCTGGTCTTTTTGATCCCCAGTCGGTCACAGAGTGCAGCAAAGAGGCGCGACTCAAAGTTGCGGCCTTGGTCGCTATGGAGCTCTAAGGGAATGCCGAATCTGCTAAACATACCCCCCAAGAGGCAATCGATGATGGTGGAGGTCTCTTGATCCGGAACCGCGTAGGCCTCCGGCCACTTAGAAAAGTAATCCATGGCCACCAGCACAAATCGGTTCCCTCTGTTGGACAGCGGAAAGGGCCCCATTACGTCCACTCCAACTCTCTCCATCGGGGAGCCCACCTGATATTGCTGGAGGGGAGCATGGGATTGCCCGGCAGGTCCCTTCTTGGCCACACATTCATCGCACTTACGGCAGAAAATCTCCACATCCTTGTGATGTCGGCCCCAGTAAAACTTCTCCTGAAGCTTGCGCAAGGTCTTGTAGAAGCCGAAGTGCCCAGCTCCAGGTGCTCCATGCACTGCCTTCAGCACGTTCTCCCGTAATGACTTAGGTACCACCAGCTGCCATCTCACTTGACCTCTGGGGGCCTGCCAGTTCCGGTACAGCACACCCTCCTGTAGACTCAGGGACTCCCACTGTGCCAGCAGCCCTTTAATGGCAGGAGAGAATGGAGCACTTTCCTTTCGCCCAGGTTTCACGCCCTCCTGCTTCCACATCAGGATTGGACCGAGGTCTGGGTCAGCCCTCTGGTGGTCTCTGAGCTCGTCGACTGAAAGCTCCGTCAGCGGCGACCTGGCTTGTGGTCCCCTAACTTGAGTCACCAGTGCCTTGCTTTGCGCCCTCTCCTCCAACCTGGAACAGTGCCTGCAACCTCCTTCTGCACATGGGCGTCTTGATAACGCGTCCGCATTACCATGCATAGGCCCTGCTCTGTGTTGAATTTGGAAGTCGTACCCCTGGAGGATTTCTATCCATCTGGCCACCTGGCCTTCCGGTTCCTTGAAACTGAGCAGCCAGCAGAGGGCAGCATGGTCTGTCCTCAACAAGAAACGCCTACCATACAGGTATGGGTGGAAGTGTCGGATGGCGAGTACCACAGCTAACAGCTCCCGTCTGGTGACACAGTAGTTTCGCTCTGGGCCACTAAGCGACTTGCTGTAGTATGCAATGACAGGCTCCCCTTCTGTCTGCTGGGATAACACCGCACCCACAGCACTGTCACTCGCATCAGTGTCCAGTACAAATGGATGGTCCAGGGTAGGCGACACAAGGGTGGGTGCATTCATCAGGGCTTGCTGTAGTGCTTCAAACGCCTGCTGGCAGTCTGGGTCCCACTTAAACTCCCTCCCTTTTTCCATGAGCTTGTGCAGTGGTCTGGCAATCTCAGCAAAAGAGCGAATGAAGCGACGATAATAGGACGCCAGCCCGACGAATCCTCTGACTTCCTTTCTGCACCTCGGAATAGGCCACTCCCTCACAGCTCGGACCTTCTCCGGATCGATCTGTCGACACACCTTGGGGACCTACCACATGTCCAAGGAAGTGTGTCTCTCTTTGCAGGAGCGAGCATTTCTTGGGGTTCATCCGGAGGTTAGCTGACTGGAAGCATTCGAATACCTTACGAAGGTTACTCACAGCCGAACTGAAGTTGATCCCATGAACCAACACGTCGTCAAGGTACACGACACAGGTGGAGCGTGGTACAGGCTTTAACACTTTATCCATTAGCCTCTCAAAACTGGCTGGGGCATTACACAGTCCGAAGGCATGACTGTGTACTGCCACAGGCCCCGACCAATGGAGAAAGCCGTCTTCGGTTTGGCGTCGGGTGACAGCTCTACCTGCCAATACCCGCTTCTCAGATCCAGGGAGCTAAACCACTGTGAGCCAGCTATTGCGTCAAGGGTATCGTCAACCCTAGGGACTGGGTACGAATCTTTCCGCGTCACCTCATTCACACGCCTGTAGTCATGGCACAGTCTTAGCCCACCATTTTTCTTTGTAACGGGTACCACTGGTGACAACCATGGGCTGTCGTTTGGCTCAATCACCCCTGCAGCTTCCATTCGACTTATCTCTGCCTCCACTGCCTCCAGTTTTGCTAAGGGTAAGCGCCTGGGTCTTTGTCGAATTGGGGTGGCGTTCCCAGTATCAATGCTGTGTTGCACTAAATTGGTTCGAGTACACTCACCATCCGTTGCAGCAAACAGGTGACGATACTCCATCAGCAACCCTCTCAGCTCCTGTTGCTCATCCGATGACAGCCCCTCCTTGCTGCGGTTCCACAGGTCTTCCAGTGCGGCTGCTGTCTCTGAGGAGACACCCTCCCAGCACAGATCATCTCCCAGAGCTTGCCCCCCTACAGAAGTGGAAGCATTCACTGTATAGAGAGCATGGTTAGGGTTATTGAGCGTGACAGGTGAACCACCCACTAGCACAGTGCTCTTCCCCACATCCACAACAGC
Organism: Alosa pseudoharengus; assembly: GCF_046254945.1. NCBI lineage: Eukaryota > Metazoa > Chordata > Actinopteri > Clupeiformes > Clupeidae > Alosa > Alosa pseudoharengus. Next base: position 23,333,835 of record NW_027468881.1, read on the forward strand.
CCCAACAGCCCCCAAACAGTCAACCCCCAAAATGCAATCCTCTTTTATGTTAGCTAACCAAAACTCAGCCATTACATTAACACTTCCCAGCACAAGTGATAAGGTACATGAACCTTGCATAGGAGCTAAATCACCAGTTACAGTTTCCATAACCTTATTAGCAGGCTTAAATGTAACATTTGGTAGCACTCCGGGTCTAACTAGGCTAATGTCTGACCCGGTGTCGATCAAGGCCATACAAAACACGCCTTGCAGCTGGCATGACACTCGTAGAGTTCCTCCGACCCCAAATCTACCCACACACAGTCTCTCTGGTTCCTCCGGGGAGACAGAGGGACTACGGGCCAGCGTTTCCCCGGCTATGCTGACCCGCTGCCGTTTCCCGATGCAGTTGGCCGTCTGGCGTTGCAGTGTCGACGCAGGTGCCCGGTGTCTCCACAGTTCCAACACCGCCGCGGCTCTGCGGGACTCGCTGCGCTGACGCTGGGGTGGCTCTCCTGCACATCCGATGCAGCTCGTACCACTGGATGTTGGGCGACTGGCGAAGCTCCGTCCATCAGGATATCCTCGATCTCCTCCGCCCGGCTCAGTGCTGTCTCTATTGTAGTCGGGTTAGCCAGCCGCACTTGCTGACGCAGTTGACTCGGCCTCAGCCCTCTCAGAAAGGCATCTAGGGCCAAGCTCTGGACTGATGCTGGTGGTAGCTCGGGGTATGCACGACTGGCCAGGCGCAGAACATCAGCAGCCAGAACACCCAGTCTCTCCTTGGCCTGCCGGCAACGCTGGTGGAGCTGGTCTCTCAGGCCTAGAATGGATACAGGCTCCCCATATCGCCGCTGCAACGCTGCCAGCATCTCGGAGTAGGAGACCCCGCCAAGATGACAAATGTCCAGTAGGGCCTGGCGGGCGGTCCCCTCCAATGCAGTCGCCAAACTTGCTGCTTTTTGTGTGTCAGTCCATTTTGCAGTAGCAGCTACCAGCTCAAACTGAAACAAATAGGCTTCCCAGTTACTAGTGCCATCATAACGTCCCAGCTTGGGTATTGCAGTAGTCGGCTGCAGGGATTTTTCTTGGCTAGGCGCTGGTGTATTTAAAGAGTTCATTAACTGTGACAGAGCCTGCCCCATGTCTGCAATTTGTTGCTGTAAGCCAATGATCGATCACATCTTGCTGTTGCACAGGCTTAACACTGCTATTCAATCCCTCGACGGTGTTTTGTGTACCTCCCTCCATCTGGTGGCGCTGCTCCAATACCTCGCTGCCGTGGTCCACATCTCGCTCGCTGTGGCTCCGAGTGAATGGACATCCGCTGCCGCTGCTCCGCCCCCGTGGCTCCTCTGCGTGGCTGAAGCAGATGTGTCGACGGCCGCTGTCGGTGTTCCTCTCTCCTGAACTCGCGTCGGCGATCCATCTTCTCCTCCGTCAAACCGATCCCTCTTTCTCCTGGTAACCCGTGCAAACGGCAGTACCCATCGAACTCCGTCGGGCGTAGCGCAGCATCCTCGACAGCCATCACCTCCGCTGAAAGATCTAGCTTCCGCTCCAGCTCGCTTGTCAACCACTTGTTGAAAGGTTGATGCTAGAATGGATCAGCCGGACGGACAGGGGGCGGTCGTTCCGAACGTTCGATGCAGATGCCGATTGTTGCGTTGCACCTCAGTTAACATTCTAATGGCGCGGTAAAAGCGTTGCTTTCGCACCAGAGAAAAACCTATGAGAAAAACAGACCGACAGTGTGAAAAGTTCAGACAATATTATAGCCTAAAATAAATCTGCGTCATTGCGTTTAAATAAGCCTAGTTTTACTGTTATTTTCCTGCGTCGATGTCATCCGAGCAGTGTAAAATTGGTGTCAGTTTGCTATGATTTATATTAATATTATATATAATATAATACTTTTTGTTTAACTATGAAACCCCAGAAGATAAGAGACTCTCCTGAAGAGGTGTTAATGAATCGTATGCACCAACACAAGGCCCTATCGCTTGCATCACCAGCCAAAACAAAACGACAACTAAAGTTAGCGAAGTACACTTGATTTGATAACAGTTACAGGAGCAAGTCAGGGCAGTTTATTTATATAGCACATTTTAGACCAGCCTTTTCGACCCAACAAACATGAATGGGAGTCCGGTGTAAGGAATGGCTGGCATACCCGATCCCCCTGTCCACTCTCAGTATACACGGCTGACGTGCGAAGGTGCCCATTCTGTGTTGACAAGCACCGGCGGTGTTATTAAAAACATGTAGGCCTACTTGTACATCGTCTCTAACAAACTATGTACCTTTACCTTTGTTATTGAAGTTACAGTCAACAGAAAAGTTTATGAACTTTGATCTCGACTCGTCCTCCACTCCCTGTACGAAAGTATTTAAGTCGGAGAGATTTTCAAAAGTCATAATTTTGCTGATTTGCCGCGCTGGAAGCTGGAGCGTCATCGGTTGCTTAACAACGCAACCAGAGCCATATAAAACGCAACAATCGGCATCTGCATCGAACGTTCGGAACGACCGCCCCCTGTCCTTCCGATCCATTCTAGCATCAACCTTGTTGAAAATTGAGGCGGGATCCATGATGACTTCTGACACCAATGTGACAACCAGGAATCGTTCTGTATTGCTCAGTCAAGTTTTATTGACGTTCAAGCAAGATCAGGCTTATTTTCACAGATGACGAAGCACAATGCTAACAGCAATGGGTAGCTCTGCCCCAGTTTCCATAACAATGGTGGCAAACTCATAACAACGTGAATTAACTCATCCACCTCAACATTATGAATGTGACATGTACACAATAACATCCCCGTACATTAAACATTCCCAAACAACAGTTTAAAGACATTAACATAAACAACATAACCCACTCCCAGCATGCCCAGTTACAGGAAGTAACAGGCACAGCCCTGTTACAGTATGCTGGATTTCTGGGCGTCAAGTAATATTGATATATTCAAAAAACAGAGGTCAGAAAAGCCTTCAGTATGCAGATGGACACATTCACAATGTCCGCTGTTATCAACGAGGTGGAACACCACAAATTGAGGACAAACCAATCCGGTGTCGTGGATCTTATGGGATGCATGTTAACTGGGGATAAACAATTAGCACGTTATCACGAGCAGGTAGTTTACCGTATTTGCTGCAGATGTGACTCTGATTCAATAAACAGACTGTGCAAAAATATGGTGTCGACGTGTCCATAACAAAATCTAACCATATTTCGAGGATTAATAAACGGGACCAAGTGCTGCAGATCCAAGTTCCCACGCAACTTAGGAGAGTGACTAGCCTGTTAAGCAGCTCATGTTGGGGTGGAGAGATAGCTTCTCTTCGGTAGGCCGATAGCCTACTTATTATTTTGAATGGCTGCTTTAGAAGGAAGAGTTCAAATAAACATGATACAAGTGTATTGAAAAGAAACCACTCCGAGTTCAAACCCATATCACGCATGACATATGTTTGCAGACGTGATTTGTCTTGCACTAGACTTCATCAGTGCCCGCTTATGCTATAATTAATTTAAACATAGGCAATGTAGTAGCCTAGGTCTAATATTGGCGATTTCGAGACTGCATAGCCTATATAGCAAGGCATAGTTTTGAATTTGCACGATTCGATCTTTAGAAGACATTGGCTATCTCTCGTTCAGCCATGCAGTAGGCTATTATTGCGTTTGTTGAAAAAATGATCATTAGCTTATTTCTGTGAACAGTCTTCCTTCTATCCCAAGTTAAACATGGCAAGGTAGCAAAGCTGAAAGTAGGCTTATTCTTGTTGTGTGTAAGGCGATACGTGATTGAAGGTGTACTGTAGCCTTTTGTGCGTCTTTCGTATGAATGTGCGAGTTCAGTTCCTGCAAGGTAGGTATAATTTTTTGCGTAGGCTTATGTTGTCGTTTCATCAGTGGAAACCAGATTTAGTTATGTTTTTGTGTGTAGTTATGAACACAAATAAAGGCAACATTTTCGTACACACTCAGATTTCTTTACTGAAAAGTAGCTATCCAAAGTTATGCAAAGTTAGGCCTATGCTATGTGTGTCAACGTTTCACACGGTCAGGATATCGGATGTCACTTCTACAAGTATCCCAGGCTTATCTTTGAACCTTTTTGAGCTCTTCAGTTATTTAGTTACTTAGGCTACTCGCAAAAGAAGCATTATAGCATTCGCATAACCGGCGTATTGTCATACAGAATGGACACCAGAAAATTCAAAATTGACCGAGGTTGACCGAGGTCCTCCGAAGTCCTCATTGTGACATATTAAAAGGGGGCGTGGCTTGGGATCGGTCAATTGGAAGCTACAGACTGTTTCTCCATCTACTATATCCAGATCGTTTCAGTTTAAGCTTGAACTGTGAACTTTAACTCACTGTTTTTAACTAGTTTTAATCTTACAACTATATATGAGAAATAAAGCAACTTGTATTTTTTATACTAAAACTTGTTGTGAGCTTCTGTGTCCTGGGCATTGGTGAAAGGTTATGGGGAGTGTCTGAGCAGAAAGTTACCGGTTATACAGCCGTAAGGAGGACATAGATTCTCCTCCTGGCTCTCAGCATCAGCACCACGCAGCTGGACATAAACGTAGCTCGTGGTGCCAGAAAAGGGGCGGGTTCCTGTGTGCACCGTCACTGTGCTCACCATGGCTATTCTTCAAAGGAGTGGACACAGATTACTTAGAGTAGACAACTAACATGATGAAGACACTAAAAAAAATGACAGAGAGAGAGCATGTGTGTATGCATGTGCGTGTGTGTGTGTGTGTGTGTGTGAAAGAGAGTTAGTTAGAGATACATGGAGAGAGAGAGCGTCTCTTTTCTCATTCTTTCACAAAGTTGCTGTTGCAAGATGCATGCCAACATTTGATACTAAATTAAGCAGTAGAAAAAGTAATCTGTGGATGCCAAAACAAATCTTCTCTCACACTCAGACATTTGTACATTTGAAATTGGATGGGAGTATTTTTCCCTACTGATATCCTGATGTTATTGTGCCATGCACAGTGCCCCAAAATGATGTGTGTAAATGCCGGTGAGAGTGTAAATGTTGTACTTACACTGTATATGCTGCTTAAAATGTCCCATTTTACAGTGAACTTGTGTTCCCTTTCCTACAGTATCTTCATGTTAGTGTGCATTTTGGTAAGCGATTAGATGTCTTGCCTTTGTTTCAGGCAGGCAGAGAGACATACAGACGGACAAACAGACTCACCAGAGTTACAGACAGAGGAAGAGACTCACCTTTGTAAATATCTTTCTCTTGTTAAAAGAGAATGTGTGCTGTTGTGGAGTACACGCAGACCAAGAGGAAGAGATGCTGTCTGAGAAGAGCTCTGGACATGCAGCTTAACATGGTGTGTTCATTGGGAAATTTGGCTTTGTGTAAACCACATAGGAAGTTGTGCAATAAACTGCCCTCTTGACTTACAGCAGTGAGAGTGTGTGGAGTCTCCTCCTATTCTTGTGTGTGTGTTTATTTTCTTTCCTTTGAAAGAAACCTGTCATGCAAAGTACTTATTTACAGTTTACAGTATACATCGGAATCTCAGTATAATCTCTCCACACATATTAGTAATCCTTCTCATGGATAATAAAGAATGTCCACTCTCAGGTTAGCACACACACACACACACCTTTACTTGACCAACTTCAACGGTGTACATTACACACACACCACTTGCATCACTTTACACAATCCTTACGCAGTGACTTGTATCAACACAAGCAGCACAAAGACAAATCATAGTCACTCTAGGACATCTTCCCAAAATTCTTCACAATATTCATGTGTAACCACATTATATGATAAGGCATATTATGCATACAAGCTTTTCATTTTGAAAGGCATTGAACGGCTTTATCCATGACCTCACTTAGTGATTTGGTATTCACTTACTATGAATATGACATGCCGCATACTATATAGGCTACTGCTGTTGGATAGGCCATTTGCATTGTGCTTGTGACCATTTGTTGGCGGATTTGTGGGTAGTGTGCTTTTTAAAGTTAAACTTGAGCAGGGGCTTCTGAATGTGTTTTTACCTTGGATTTTGGCACAAGGGATTTTAACATCTAATCCTGTGTATTAATGTAATGCTGAAGCTAGCGTAGGCTAGTGACTGCTGTGAATAGGGCAGCTGGCAACTAGGGAAAGACCTTGTGACAGCACGGAAAGACGGCTGACAGGAGGGAATAGACCCCGCCGGGGCTACAATGGGTTAGCAGCTCATTGTGGCAGTAGCCCAGGCTTCACTAAGCTATGGGCTGCACCCTACTAAGCTACAGTACGACATAATGAAAAAATACCCCTAGAGTCAGCGAGAGCAGGGGCGGAAGATGACTCACTTGTGATAGACATGGTTACTGACCCTGGAACGAATTTGATTACGAGTAAGGAAAACATGTTTGTGGAAGCCACTAGTTCAGAGAAAACTGAGAAAAAGCTGCAGATGTGTGTGTGTGGTTGGCAGAAGGTTACAAGTCTAAAGGGCCTGAAAATTCATCAAGGGAAAAAGAAGTGCTTGGTAGAGGGAACACAGGGTCCCCGCATTGATAGCTATTTCTTAAGAAGTGCATCAAGTCAGTCGGTTGAAGTCCAGCGACAGGAAGAAACCCACAGTTCGCAGGACATCAGTACCCCTGTTGTTGAGGTAAGTTCTAGCACTGAGGCAGAGAGAGAGGCCAGTCAGCCAAGGAGGGAGAAGATTAATGGTCATAGGCCTGGGGTTAGATGGCCAGGCGCAGCAGAATGTAGAATGTGGGAAGATGTTAATAGTGATTTGGTCAGTATCCTGGGTCAGCTCAAGGGGACGGCTGAAAGCAAATTAGAGAAAATGGGAGACATTATTTATAGCTATGGTAAGGAAAGATTTGGGACTATTGAGAGAAGGACAAAACGGCTACATGAGGTAGTTAAATCTAGGCGCCAGCAGGAGATAGATAAACTTATCAAGGAGAGGAGGCAGCTTAAGAAGCAGTGGAGAAAAGCTACAGATGATGAGAAGGAAGGTATTGACTGTCTACAGGCAGATGTGAGGGAGCGGTTAGTAGTGCTAAGAAGAGCTGAAAATATTAGGAAAAATAGGAAGAAGAAATCACGAGCCCGACTAGCATTCTATAAAGACCCATTTAAGTTTGTTAAGTCTTTATTCGTAATGCAGAAGAATGGTAGTCTTTTGGAACCTAAGCAGAAGCTTGAGGAGTATTTAGAGGGAGTGCACAAAGATAGGGAGAGGTTCAGGGAGATGGTACTTCCTGCTGATATCCCACCTATTGGTGAATTAAGTAGCCAATGCGACGATAGTCCACCAAGGTGGAAAGAGGTGCAAGAAGTAATAAAACGTGCAAGGGCCTCTTCAGCCCCGGGACCTAATGGAGTGCCCTACCGGTTGTATAAGAGTGCACCAGATGTTTTAAGATTTTTATGGCAATTAATGAAGATAGTTTGGAAAAAGCAGAGTATTCCCAAGGCTTGGCGGAGGGCTGGGGGAATATTTATTCCCAAAGAAAAGGACGCAGTGGAGATTAATCAATTTAGGCCAATTAGTCTACTGAATGTTGAAGGGAAGGTTTTCTTTAGTGTGGTGGCACGGAGACTGACAAATTACCTTGAAAGGAATAAACTAATTGATACCACGGTGCAAAAAGCTGGAATTCCTGGCTTCTCCGGGTGCTTAGAGCATACCAGCATGATTTGGCACCAAATTCAATTAGCAAAGCGTGAGAAGAGAGACCTGCACGTTGTGTTCTTGGATTTGGCTAATGCTTTTGGGTCTGTGCCGCATAGTCTGTTGTGGGAGGCCTTTGATTATTTTAGAATCCCAGGTAGCATTAAAAGCCTAGTAAAAGCATACTTTCTGGATATTCAATTATGTTTTACTACAGCTGATTACACCACAGGTTGGCAACAACTTGAGATAGGGATCATGGCCGGATGTACCATCTCCCCACTTGCTTTTACAATGACAATGGAGGTCATTATTAGGGCCTCAAAATGGGTAGTGGGCGGGGAGAAGTTGCAGGGAGGGCCACGCCTCCCCCCGATTCGGGCTTTCATGGACGACATGACAACCTTGACGACAACCGTTCTATGCACCAACAGGTTGCTGGGTAAGTTAAATAGTAATCTGCAATGGGCCAGAATGAAGGTGAAACCAAGTAAGTCTAGGAGTCTCTCAATTATTAAAGGGAAGGTAACAGATAAGAAGTTTGCCAGGTAAGCTCAAGCTGTGGTGTTTGCAGTTTGGTTTGTTGCCTCGGCTAATGTGGCCATTGACAGTTTATGAAGTTCCTCTGTCAAAGGTAGAGAGGTTGGAAAAAATGATCAACTCCTTTGTCAGAAAATGGCTCGGAGTCCCACGCTGCTTAAACAGTGTAGCCTTGTATGGGAAGGGTATTGTAGAGTTGCCAATATCTAGTCTGACAGAGGAATTTAAGTGTGCTAAGGCTAGATTGGAATTGACTCTTACTCAGTCCAAGGACCCAGTGGTGAGGAAAGTTGCACCCTCAGTTAATGCAGGGAGGAAGTGGAACCCAGAGCAGGCAGTTAAGCAAGCTCAATCAGCATTGAAGCATAGAGATATAATGGGCCATGTGCAGCACGGGCGGGGGGGGTCTAGGGGTGGGTGCAAGTAAACCCTTGTGGAGTAAGGCTTCTGCAGGAGAAAAGAGGAAAATGGTAGTGGAGGAAATGCATAGACAGGAGGAGGCTGTAAGATGTACTAAGGCAGTGTTGCAGGCAAAACAAGGGCAGTGGGTGAACTGGGAAGGGGTGGAAAAAAGACAGATTAAATGGAAAGATCTATGGGGCATGGAAGCTAGTAAGATCAGATTTATGTTAGGTGCTACATATGATGTGCTCCCATCTCCCAAGAATTTAAGTCAATGGTTTGGTGAGGATGATAAATGCATACTTTGCTCGTGTGTGGGCAGTCTCCACCATATCCTATCAGGATGCAAGGTAAGTCTCACCCAGGGGCGGTATACGTGGCGTCATAACCAGGTATTGAAATGTGTGGCAGCGGCAATAGAGGATAAAAGAAGAGAAGTCAATTCATTAGCAGCTAGTAAAGGGGTAAGGCAAATTAACTTTGTACGTCAGGGGGATAAACCTTGTTCCGCGAAGGCCAGGTGCAAAACCGGCCAGTTGAAAAATGGGGCGGGCTGGGAAATGAAGGTTGATCGATCTTGGCCAGCAGATGGCGGTACCTCCACATATAGTGAGTACTAAGCTACGTCCTGACGTAATTCTATGGTCGGATTCAGAGAAGATAGTTTACTTCATTGAACTCACTGTTCCTTGGGAAGACAGAGTGGAAGTGTCCAATGAGCTGAAGAGAGCTAAATATACTGAAATAGCAGAGGAGGCAGCTAAGCGAGGTTGGAGTGCACGATTAAGGCCTATTGAAATCGGTGCACGTGGGTTTGTGGCCAGATCTGCTATTGGCTTGCTGTCTGAATTGGGCATTTGTGGTCGAAGTCTAAGGCAGGTGGTTAGTAACATGTCCTTAGCAGCAGAACGGGCAAGCGAATGGTTGTGGGTAAGGAGAAGTTACCCTTCCTGGGGCGCAAGCTAAGGTAGGCTAACTGGCTCATTTGTTTTGGTCGTGGGTAAGGAGAAGTTACCCTTCCTGGGGCGCAAGCTAAGGTAAGCTAACTGGCTCATTTGTTTTGGTGGTGGGTAAGGAGAAGTTACCCTTCCTGGGGCGCAAGCTAAGGTAAGCTAACTGGCTCATTTGTTTTGTGTTTGTGATGGACAGTGCCTAGGTTGATGGTACTTGGCTAAGGTTCTTTATGGTTTATGGTTCAGTCCACATCAACGGGACGGACCGACCTAGCCAACTTAAACCATGCCTAGGTTGGTTAAGGGTATTTGGATGCTTGTTGTGGTAATATGGGGCAGCATGGGGCGTAAGCTAACTGCTAACTGCTGGCTAATTTGTTTTGTGTTTGGGATGGGGCCTAAGATAATGGGCTAAGCTAACTGGCTAATTTGTTTTGTGTTTGTGATGGGCTGTGCCTAGGGTGATGGTACTTGGCTAAGGTTCTTTATGGTTTATGGTTCAGTCCACATCAACGGGACGGACCGACCTAGCCAACTTAGACCATGCCTGGGCTGGTTAAGAGTATTTTGAGTATTGGATATTTCAATGTGGTAATATGGTGGTAGCATGGAGGGGAGTGTCTCCAGGACGCTGGTTTCACTGTTAAGCCTTCATGAGGTGTCGTGGGCCTAACTTAATGAAACATCGGTGAATGAGGGTGCCCACTTGATAACCCCAATGACATGCCGCATACTATATAGGCTACTGCTGTTGGATAGGCCATTTGCATTGTGCTTGTGACCATTTGTTGGCGGATTTGTGGGTAGTGTGCTTTTTAAAGTTAAACTTGAGCAGGGGCTTCTGAATGTGTTTTTACCTTGGATTTTGGCACAAGGGATTTTAACATCTAATCCTGTGTATTAATGTAATATTGATAAGGCTATTACAGTTATAAAAAATACATCTTTTTAAATGGCAACACTATTTTCCACATTTCGGGGGCTCAGATAGGTGTACGGAAACTCCAGCTTCTTGTTCCGCTCCTCAATAAGATCAGAGAGCTCTCTCAGATCCTTCTGAAAATCTGCAATGATCTTGCAAGGGACTTCTTCATCAAACAGATCTTCTGGGAAACTTCCCAATATGTGCTGGAATGTTTAGAGAGTGGTGTAAAACAAAAAAAAAGTTACTAATAAAAAAGTTGATAATAACATGTATGACATAAAAAGCAACAGACATAAAAATGTAGGCAATAGTTAATATTATATCAGTCCCAGCAGCAACACTATGGCACTAAGGCAACAGTTTGCAAAATGTGTGACATGAATAAAGATTTTCTTGGAACATAATTAACATAGTTTGTTTTTGTTATCATGTAACAATAAGACAATGGAAACCACCGTCAAGCAGTATAATAAAATGGAACACACAAGAAAGATATTCAGAATTTTAAAAAGATGGATTTTTCAATTTGCAGTTTCAGTGAAAACATGCAGTTTGATTATGAACAAAAACTCACCTGATCTGAAAATGTTTTGCTCAGCAGGCTCAGGACAGCCATGGCATTCACTGTCGTACCTATATCAGGTAAAGTCTCCAGAATGGTGTCCATTGTGGTCTGGCCTTTCTCCTTGGGAGGGGGCTTTCTGAGGGCAGTGGGTTAGTTGGGCATCCAGCCGCCAAAGTCAAACTGCATGGGGCAATTGGACGCAAGAGTGTTTAGACACGAGTTAAAAAAAGAAAAATGGAATGTGGACGTTGTTAAATTACCTGTCCGCCAAAGTCCAAATGAGGCGTACATGTCACATTTGGGTCAGATATTTAAAACAAGGAAGTCCAGTGCACCACTATCCTAAGTTATAACATGGACAGTGTGTATGGCCTGTGTCTATGGTAGGGAGGTTTTCCTTTGCCCATTGGGGTCTCTGAGCTCATGTGTTATGGACTAAGGTGTTGATCATCTTTGCATAATGTTGATTCATAAAATAACATTGCTTGGTTTGGAGAGTGGTCAGGAAGCATAAAGGGAGGTTTTCCATTTCAGTGATAAGCCTCTAGAGGCCGTAGGTTACACTGACTTTAGAAAAGCTTACTGTAGTAGCGTTGTTAGTCACGACACGCAAGCAGAGTGCCTAAAACCCCCCTTAGCTGTTCTAATTAATATATTATATTCTAATAAAGCTGTTCTTGAATTTCCCCTTGGGGATCAAAAAAGTATCTATCTATCTATCTAATGAAAATGAAGGCACAGTTTTTATAGCCATACATGCGTGTTCACTTTTGGCTCCTTGGCTATCAATTTGGTAACGATAACGGGCTATTTGACGTCTTTAGAACACTAAACATGTCAAATGAACACGTGAATAGAGACGCATTACCATTGACGTCATTGCCACCTAATCAGAAGCCTCGAATGCAAATAATGTAAAATGTGTGAATGTAAAATGGTAATGGTAGGCTACAGGAACAAATGAAACATGTTCTGAATGTATTCTAGTGATAGCAGAAAACTATTATAAAAATATTTTATATTTTATTTACCGAAGTATTATTGTTTGTTTAATCCAACGTGAAACTGCAATCGGTTCTGAATGCAGACCAGGCGTCTTCCCCCTACTGGCGTGGGGGTGCACTCAGAACAACCAAAAACAACCAATAACAACTAAACGGGAACGTTGTGTGAAGGTACTGTGCAACCACAGGAGAACGTTTTGGTTGGTTGGTTCCCTTAACGTTTAGGAACGTTAAGAAACCCTTAGGTAACGTTCCCTAACCGTTAGTTTTTGGTTTGGTTCGAACTACCCTTTAGGGAACCATACACTAACGTTCCCGAACGTTCCCTTAACGTTTTGTGTTAGTGGGGTATTACAGTTTTGTCATAACTCCCTGATGCATTTTTGCATTTAGAATAGCCAGAGCGTGAACAATATCGGGTGCCTATGGACTAGGCTTGGTGAACCCAGCCTGATCTGCCCGTTATTTATTTTTTGATTTCTTAAAAGATTGAGCTTGGTCTGGTGAAAGCTAGAATAGCCATGGACCTCAGTTACACAATGCAAGGGAACATGAATCAGCCTATATTTGCACGAACAATAACAGACAACAGCTCTTCAACTTTGGCCCGTTAAAATGTGTAAAGTCTAGCGACGCATTTCATCAAGGCCCATTTGGACATGACTGTTATTTGCACCACTGGTTAGATGTAAAACAGCATTTCGTTTCAGACTAGGCCTAGCCTACTGTTACTTAATAGGCCTTTATCACGGCAGCCGAAGTAGGAAGTGAACCGCCCTGCTCCTGTGTGAGCACAGGTGTTTCTAATTAAGTGTCAGATTCGGCCACAGTTACTTCAACCAGAGGCCTCGTTAATGTTTTTAGGAACACCTGTGGTTTGCCTGCCAAAAGGAAACTGAACAGCCCTGCTTCAGCTGCCGTGATAAAGGCCTATGTACATTAACAATAACGTTTCAGACTACTGTTACTTAACTTGTGCATTGACAATAAAGTATTACATGAACTAAGATTTTATTCACAAATAATCCATCCAAAAATGATCTTTGTTTTTGATAGCTGTTGAAAACGGCATGGAACTGACAGAGATGTTTTGTTTATAAATAAATAAATAAATAAATAAATAAATAAATAAATAAATAACATTATGCTGATACCTTTTGCTTTTCCCAAATACAATGTAGCCTACAGGTGTAAGTAACCTTTCATCAATCCAGTTAATGGATGAACTGTGATGAACTGCCCTACTTGTGATTGTTTAGAGATTTTAAAGGTTTTATAACAATGTTACAGCCAATCTTCTTTGGCTATTGTACAATCTATTCACCTTTTCAGCACCAGTAGGCTACTTTCTGTGCAGCCGCACACACACACTCAGGCATGCCAAACAAGCATACACAAAAGTTTCAAGAGTGGGGGATGGAGTAAAAGATGGAGACAAATGAAGTGTGATTTATTTTCGCGGAACGGATGTACAGGACTGAGCGGCGGTCATATTTTGTACCGCTATGCGGTACATCTAGTTTATTTTAATTTTGATGATTATAACTGACAACTAATGAAAACCCCAAATTCAGTTTATCAGAAAATTAGAATATTGTGAAAAGGTTCAATATTGAAGACACCTGGTGCCACACTCAGCTAATTAACTCAAAACATCTGCAAAGGCATTTAAATGGTCTCTCAGTCTAGTTCTGTAGGCTACACAACCATGGGGAAGACTGCTGACTTGACAGTTGTCCAAAAGACGACCATTGACACCTTGCACAAGGAGGGCAAGACACAAAAGGTCATTTCTAAAGAGGCTGGCTGTTCACAGAGCTCTGTGTCCAAGCACATTAATAGACACCCATTCAAAAATGTGGGGGAGATTCACAAAGAGTGGACTGCAGCTGGAGTCAGTGCTTCAAGAACCACCACGCACAGACGTATGCAAGACATGGGTTTCAACTGTCGCATTCCTTGTGTCAAGCCACTCTTGAACAAGAGACAGCATCAGAAGCGTCTCGCCTGGGCTAAAGACAAAAAGGACTGGACTGCTGCTGAGTGGTCCAAAGTTATGTTCTCTGATGAAAGTAAATTGTGCATTTCCTTTGGAAATCAAGGTCCCAGAGTCTGGAGGAAGAGAGGAGAGGCACAGAATCCACGTTGCTTGAAGTCCAGTGTAAAGTTTCCACAGTCAGTGATGGTTTGGGGTGCCATGTCATCTGCTGGTGTTGGTCCATTGTGTTTTCTGAGGTCCAAGGTCAACTCAGCCGTCTACCAGGAAGTTTTAGAGCACTTCATGCTTCCTGCTGCTGACCAACTTTTTGGAGATGCAGATTTTATTTTCCAACAGAACTTGGCACCTGCACACAGTGCTGGTTTAAGGACCATAGTATTCCTGTTCTTAATTGGTCAGCAAACTCGTCTGACCTTAACCCCATAGAAAATCTATGGGGTATTGTGAAGAGGAAGATGTGATACGCCATACCCAACAATGCAGAAGAGCTGAAGGCCACTATCAGAGCAACCTGGGCTCTCATAACACCTGAGCAGTGCCACAGACTGATCGACTCCATGCCATGCCGCATTGTAATTCAGGCAAAATGAGCCCCAACTAAGTATTGAGTGCTGTATGCTCATACTTTTCATGTTCATATTTTTCAGTTGGCCAACATTTCTAAAAAAACGTTTTTTGTATTGGTCTTAAGTAATATTCAAATTTTCTGAGATACTGAATTTGGGATTTTCATTAGTTGTCAGTTATAATCATCAAAATGAAAATAATTAAACATTTGAAATATCAGTCTAATGAATGAATATAACATACAAGTTTCACTTTTTGAATGGAATTACTGACATGATTGAACTTTTTGATGATATTCTAATTATATGACCAGCAGTGTTGGGCAAGTTACTTCAAAATCGTAATGTACTATGCATTACTTATTACTGTCATTTAAAAGTAATTTCTTACATTATAATATTACTGTCTCTGAATTGTAAGGCATTACACTACTATTGCATTACTTTTAAGTTACTTTCACCAAAATATCTAGAAATATGGATTTGCCATTCTAAATGCAGTTTATTACGCTCAATGCAGCTTGCTCTTCCAATGGAGGGAGATGTGGTATAGCATAATGACTGAGCTAGGCTTAAGGCAACAGTAGAATGCAATAGGCGCAGTGCTCATAATGCAATACAAGGAACAATCATAGTCAGAATGTTAAAAACCGACAAAAGGTCAAAGTCTGGTAAATTGTGATAGAAATACTGTAACTTTAAGGCCTAGGCCTACTCAATAAAACCAATAGAGAGCCTACTATATTGTAAATCAAAGCTTAAAGGAACCGTATGTAAGATTGTGGCCAAAACGGGTACTACAATCACTTTCAAATTACTGTAGAGCGGTGTATCCCCTTCCCCTCCCCTCTGCGTGGCAGAGTTGGCAACCGGATGACGAAACACTACTGACTTTGTGATTAGTAGATAGGTGGAGGGTGGCGCATTAGGCCAAAACACAACATGACAACATCAACATCAGTTGAGGGCTGCAACTTCACTTTTTAAATGACAATATCCTGGCCAGACTACTGTTGTCAGTGATATAAGTATTTGAAATGAACATGATTTCTTAATGTCTATAGTGACATATCAGGGCAATTTTATGATTAATTGAAATACAATTTTTACATACGGTTCCTTTAATAAAGACATGTCAAGATGGTGGCCTGCTGGCCATTTCGGTGCCCTAAGTGAGTGGCTTTGAGTGAGTGACATTTAAATGATAACTCAAACACCTAAAGTAAAATAAAAGGCCTATTATTTACAGACCATTACTGTGTATTTTAAACATTAATTTCTGAAGAAATGCTGTTTTACTTATAAATGGTGCACTGTCACTTTAAGAGCATTGATCTTTACGTTGTCATAATGCCCTTTTGCCAGCTCTTGTTTACAAGCCTTATTTGTTTGAGTTACATTGATAGCACAATATTAACAATAATATCCACAATGTTAAGTTGTTTTAAGCAACCTTCATTGCTTTGGAAATGGAAGTATGCAATGACATGTTGCTTCACATTTCGTTTTGCGAATACAAGTGAATTATGAGCCTGGTATCCACCTAGCTATCTGAATGGAATGCGTTTCAGTCGACTCAGCATATCATGTGCTTCATGTAGCCTAAATGCTTGGAAAACGAATGATTGAAGACCCACCAATTCTAGTACTACGTGGTGATTGAGAGAACCCAAAAGGTATCAAACTTGCATGTAACATCGTGTTAGTGCATTTTGACATTGTAAACGTTATTGATGAAGAGTGAAACGCAGTTTGCAGTAAAGCTACTATTCATTGGTTACATTTGGGTGCCCCCTCTGTCCTTTGGTGCCCAACGCAAAGTGCGTGATGCGCGTGGTGGGAGCGGTGGCACTGCCAGGCTACACAATCTTTTTCTGCATTTCTATCCCTTTATTCTCTTCAATTTAAGTTCACAGCACAAAGCTGACATGCACAACAGCATAGTTTGTGTTTTATCAAGAATCAAAAAGATTAGCGTGGCACTACTTTAGATGTTTACTTGTGCTATTTCGCGAGCTGAGAGATCTTTCGGTTTCGCACACAAAGTGCACTAACTATTATGTTCTTCATAGCCTTGTCTCTGACAAGCTGAAAATAATGAGCGTAGGCTTATGTCCATCCCGCAAATAGAATCCGCCTGCGAGTCTGCTGCAGCCACAGTCATATTCAACCAGTATCAGGAGATAACGTTCTACTATTTTGTGCGATTTTTTCTCCTCTGTTGTTCTCGCTGGTGTTTGCGAATATGTATCAAAACAAAACAAGCGCTTAATTTTGGGTTAAACTGCATTGTAACGCGCGTTACTGAAGTTTGTACCGAGTAAATATTACCCGATTTTTTTTTGTAATGCCTTACATTACCGCCTTACCGCAAACAGCAATATATTACAGTAATTACATTACTTTTGTAAAGCATTACTCCCAACACTGATGACCAGCACCTGTATACCTTTGGCCTCATAAACTCTTAAAGTCGTTGGACCTTCCCTTGCGGATTTTCTTAGGTCCTCTGTGACAGACGGTTCTGCAGATATGTCTTTTGCAAGGATCTTGTCAAGGATCTTGTCAAGCAGTTTCTTCATAGTAAAGATGCTACGGCATTTTCTGTGATACAATATGGATGATATTCTACCCTCAGGGAGACCTTTAGCAAGATCAAGGATGGGGCTCTAATTTCAGCTGCTCTCAGTAGTGTGTATCATGACTTTATGTTCATACAGTAGGTGCCACAAGGTTTATCATCTGAACAATGTATTAAACACTCCCCCCGAATACCACTACTTCCTTCTGCCATGCTTCTCTATTCTGGGATGTACAACAATTTGAAAGCAACAGAGATATATCAGGAATGATGTGCTAAAATGAGGCCTTTTCCTACTCAGCAACAGTGTGTGTGACTGTGTGTGTGTGTGTGAGAGAGAGACAGAGGGAATATATGAAGTGTGTGTGTGTGAGTGAGAGAGAGAGAGAGAGTGTGTGTGTATCTGAGGGAGAGAACATGTTCACTTGCCACTCTCATCAGTATTCTAGCCTACCAACTGAAACTGCTCTCTCACACATAGGCTACATCTCTGTATATTATAAGAAAGTAAGTATAAGTAAGTATATATACTCTTTTGATCCCGTGAGGGAAATTTGGTCTCTGCATTTATCCCAATTCGTGAATTAGTGAAGCACACACTAATCCCGGCGCAGTGAGCTGCCTGCAACAACAGCGGCGCTAAGTGAGGTTAGGTGCCTTGCTCAAGGGCACTTCAGCCATGCCTACTAGTCGGGGTTCGAACCGGCAACCCTCTGGTTACAAGTCTGAAGCGCTAACCAGTAGGCCACGGCTGCCCCTAATTTTTGTCCTTTCTTTTGTTCACACACAAATTGGGGAAGTCTACAGTACGGTTTACAGCAGACATCATTGCTTGATAATGATGTTAGTACCTTACTTGGGCCAGTTGGGTTATTATATCTAGTCTTTCACAAGTAGCCTAGTCATTGGTCATCCTTACTCATTCTCACACATCTGAATCATAACACAAATAAAAATAAACAGGACTCACCTTGTAATCTGTTTTTGACACTACAACAGCCATTGTTGTTCTGTAGCCTAACTAAACTGCTTCCATCCACATACTGGCCCTGTGGCCCAGCAAACACCAACACCAGTGTTGCCAGATTGGGTTGAGTGATTTCCGCCCATTCACGCTCAAAAACCTGCCCTCTTCAGCAAAAAAACGCCCCAACAACGATTTTGTCATAGAGAACCATTCAACTTTTCTTTTGATGTCTATGGGACAGTGCTCTTCCACAGGAAGTTGATTTACACAGTGGCCCCATCTTGTGAAATGGGCTAATTTAGGCCTAATAGTGCTTTAGAATTGAAATATCATGGCATGTCCGATCATTATAGTTTTGGTATCATTAAGGAAAACAGATTAATTACCCTAAAATATATTTTAGTCTATATATTCTAGATGTGATATTATGTGCATTGAGACATCTCCCAACTTCCTCCATACCACTATACCTTAGTTCTGTAATGTATTTTGCATTATATTGAAATGCATTGATTTTCAATGGACAGCTATTAGTTATGGGTCTAAAATAGCTGTGTAAAGTGTATTCAGCTATCTAACCCATATATTTTCTAAAAGCCTATACTCTCTAGATGTGATATAGCAAGAGTTTGGATTTGACCCACCCACTTTTAGTCTTTTGCCTCTATCTAATCCTATATTATATAGGTGAAAAAGTGTATGACGGATACATTTTAGCCTATGTAATTCATGTAAAGCTAAATTATCCATCTAAACTGTATATTTTCTAAAAGCCTATGCCATCTACATATGATATAACATAGATTAAGACATTTCGCATCATCCCACACACTTGCATACACCTATACCTACACATAGGCATGTATTGTGAATTGTACTGGGTATGGGTATAAAAGCCAGTAAAAATACAACTAAGCTACCACTTAGAAAAGGTTATCATACCAAAACATATCTCTCAGACATAGAGGATTATGAAAATCATTGCTAGATTTTGCCACCTTTGGTGATACCAACTTCTGCTCTGGCCCATGGACTACTAGACTCACAAAGAAAAGTTTTAAAATGTAGCCTAGTACATTGAGTAAAATTGCCTAAATAGCCTAGACTTGAACTTGGCAAGCCTGTACCATGAATAGCCTAGGCTTTGTCAAAGCCAGGCAACCATTTAGTTGTAGGCCTACATCCTCTGTGGCACTATGGAGCAGTGGTAACGTCACTGACTGTCGATCAGTTGACCTGGGTTTGATTACTGCAATTGTGAGTTTGTGTCGCTTTGGATAAAAGGGTGTGCTAAATATCAGACAACTTTAACTTTAACTATTATGATAACAATTTACGTATATGAGTTACAGATCCAGATTAGGCTATAGCATAACCCAGTGTCCACTTGAGTGAGCAGTCAAATTGAAATAATTGAATAATTTTAAAATAGGAATTCTGTCTATAGACCATAGACCTTGAAATGATGCAGACCTGTTTCAGGCATTCTGTCTACCTGTTCCTTAGTGAGGTATAGAGAGAATCCTAGCCCACCTCAGGCCTAGTCGGTTACACAAAGATCACAACACATAAAGTTGACATACATGACTGAATTCTCAAATTCTCGTTTATTCTTTTTTCCTGATTGAAATGTATTGTAGGATCATTATTTCATTCATCACATTACATGACATGATGCACCAAGTCTACTACAACTGCTTACAGGAATACACTGAAACATACACAAGGTTTACGATGGATACATGAATTATAGCTCATTGCACTTACAACAGTGAATGTAACATTTTCGTTTTCAAAATCATTTAGTTTTTTTTACTTCTCTCTTAATTTTTTTCAGTTGAATTTCTTATTCCATTCATCCCCCTACTCAAAATTAGATGGAAGCCAGGGTCTTTCTTGTGAAAGATTTTTTTTCTCTCTTTCTCATCCCATTTTACAAACACAACATGTATAGAAACTCTACACAGACCAATAATGTTTCCAAATACAACTTTTAAATTTTCTGCACGAGCTGGCCACATACACACATATGCTTTTTTTTGTTTTAATTCGTTTTTGGAAACAATGTGTCATTTTTATCTTTTAATTTTTTATTTTTTTTATACACAAAAAGCACATCATTTGGCAGGTCGGTCTGTGTGACATACACTACACGTTGTCCATGCCCGGTGATCGTTGTACACGTGAGATTTACATGTTTTACAGAGCTGTTCATAACTCTTTTTCCTGGTATTTACAGTGAGGAAAATGACTGCCCTTGGGCTTCCAGTTGGCACTGGGGGAGAAACAGGGGGGCCTGCTGCAAGAGGTCATGCACTTGTTACTTTTTATGAAAAAATACAAAACAAAAAGAAGACAAGTGTACGATGATGTTTTTCCCTGATGGTAGTAATGGATGGGGATGCACAAAGGGGGAAGTGGGTTGTCTATGGAATGTGTCCGAGCCATAAGATTAATATCGGTCTCACCCGCAAAAACACTATTTGGGTTCAACTCTGCGGCTCTTTGTTGTTGTAGGCTACCCACCCAGGTTGACCCAGACAAGGAGCAAATCAGCACAGCTACAATGCTAATCACATGCGAGAGTATTACTGTTTTTGGTTGGCATAAAAAAAAAACAGACATGGGTCTATATTCCCCAGTCGAACTCTTGACGTCAGAGGCCCACATAGTCCAGGCAACAGTTGTTCAGGATGGGACAGGACGGTAAGAAAATGGCTTTCTCTGTTGACAAGTATTGTATTAAGCCCTTACTGCGATGCATATGCCGTCCCCATTTTTGATTCGCCTTGCTGCATTTAGTGTGTGCTTTCCTGAGGCAAAAAGAGATTGAACACAAGAATAAACGTCCTCTGACACATGACACACCAGTCATTCTAAATGGTAACAAACAATATTTAAATACAATGACCTTTTTCACAGCTCAACTGCTAAAGACCGGTATTGTGATTCTGAACTCGTATAGACAGACTACATCTGAGAAAGTTTTTTTTTGGCAGTGTGCCATTTCAGTGGTACAACAGGGATAGCCAAAACATAGTTATTATGGAAAAAAAAAGTTACTAAGCTCACATATGATAAATGAGAATGATGACTGCTTATTTTACTTCCATTTTTATAAAGATATAATGATAAAGGTTTACTCTCAATTCATATTCATATCAGTGTACCAACACATCTATTTATTTTATGATAAAATAATATTCAGATTGCTATTTAATAAATTTGTGGTTACAAAAAATATGTAAATCTTTATACATCTAACTTATGGCAACATATACATAGCAGTACAGTGTGGATTTGCATGTTGTGGGATGAACACATATAGTTACTTGGTCATGTTAATTTGACAAAGGCCCCTTCCACTCACATTTCTACTGTGAAGGTATGATTTGAATCTGAACATTGTATACAAGGAATAATCTAATACATGGACAAGCATATATCGCAAGCATACACGCATAAATCAGTCAGTTGTTTCTCTAGATTTCATCTTGAAATTTTAATACGATGACAGGACACACTGCACACATCTCCTTCAGTCTGTTCTATCTATTGTAAAGGCAGTGTGTGACACACCCATTGTATTTGCGAGGTGAACCAGCGAGTTGTCAGGGCTCTGCTTGTGAGCGCACAGTCTCTGTCTTTCTGCTCTGAAGTACTGTCTGCAGTCCACAGCCTTTCTGGGGCAGATAGGTTCATAACAATGACTGGAATGACGTCTGGCAGTTTAAGAAGTCAAAATCTGTTGAAAAAGACGTCTGGAGCAGAGCTGCCAGAGTGGATTCCAGCCATGCTTCATATTGCACAAAAACTCCCATAGCCTGCAGTTTTAAGTTCAAATGCCCCAAGAAAGGTATGAACTACAGACAATGAGTGACGCTAGATCATGACCAAGTCAACATATGTGGGCATTCCTTTGTTTATGAGATTAGTTTGAAATTGGTTTTAATTGCTGATTTGTCCCTTTTATATTTTATATATAGCTGTACACAATATATTATCTCCATCTTTTTTCTTACTTATATTTCTATATTTTCCAATATATTGCTCTCCATTCATTTATACATCTATTTTGAAATGTAGGCCCTGTGTCAATTCATATATATATATATATATATAATTCATATATATATATATATATATATATATATATATATATATATATATATATATATATAATTTTTTTAAAATAATGGAATAACAAGTGCATAATCTGGCAGCCGAATGCTGGAGTTTAGGTTACTTGCACACTGCTAACCAAAACCGTACGACGGGGACTTCCATGCTACCAATAAACCCATGCGTGAAGATGGTGGACACTGGAAACCCCATCTGCCAGGGGTCCAATGTAAGGAATGTGTGAGAGGGGGTTCAATCATGCCACGAAAATTCAAAACGAAATAATAGATATTTATATATGTATATATATAGAGAGAGATTTGTTTTAATAGTTCAATTCCTGACATTATAAGTAGCTATTTACAAACAAGTCAATCCTTTTAACTTCATGTTTGCTTTAAAATGATTCTTGTATTTTCCATAGATATGACAAGGGTTGTGTTTTATTTGATGGTGTTTCTATTCTGTTTGAAACCAAATAGTAATCATTGCATAGAACTTTTAAAATGAAGACTTGTTCTTGACCTCCCCCTGTGTTTGATTGATTTTTTCCTATCTCATTTTCTGTTTGTTTTTGAATGAACAGAAACACGCATACACACGCATGTTTACAAACACACACCCAGGCACACAAACACACATACACTCAGTACCAACAGGAAACGTACAACGATATCAAGGTGACTGAAGTCTTTTTTTTCCAAAACATGCTTGATCCTAGCTTGATCGTACGAGAGACATGATCATGTCATTTGGGGCCCAATTCTGTCCACTCACCTCTCAAGCCCTCTCAAGCAAAGATTTGTATGAACAGACAGTGCCAGAGCCCATAGAAGATGGAGGAAACCAGACCTGAGAGGAGACCTCTGTCAGTATGAATCAGTAGATCACCATACAGTAGGAACCCTCAGTTCCCAGATATGCGCCCTTTTGGTGTCTGAGACTATTTCACAACAGCTTTTAGGAGGATGGGCAATTCCCACGGACTATAGGGGATTCAGGAGATTCAATGCACAGTAACTATCTGTGAATGAGGCAAGCTTCAGCAAAGCCTTGTGGGAAATGGGAATCTTGAGGCAGTTCTATGTTGGACAGTGGACAGATTTGAGCCGCCAGAAACAAGTGAACAGGGCATTTCAGAGTCACTGTCAGAGGTGTCACATTCCTGACCACTAATTTAGAAACGTCACATGCTTGTGCTCTTGACTGACTGACCGTCACGCACTATTGCTTTTTTTTTTACATCTTCACAAATAATAATAAAACATTCAAACAAACAAAGAAGAGAACTCAACATAAATAAGCAGAATGGCATTTGTAGAAATAATGATGACTGGAAAAATAAACAAAAAATAATTTATATAAAGACTTAAAAAAACAAAGCATAAATCAAAATACAAAAGTATTAACATATTCTCCACCGATGATTGGCCTGACATTACTATTATTATTTTTTTTTATTGATATATACAAAGATTGGCCAGAGTGTGAAGAAACTAAGCCTTATGGTAATAACAGAATAAAAAATATGTCAAGTATATAAATTAATTTAAATTAATTTTTAATTAAAAGACAACCGAAAGCAATAAGGCGATGTATCTCCTCAACCAAAAGCAAATGAGGCAAACTTCATGAAGCGCAATAACATGGTGACAAAACTGTAAGAAACTCCACGACTGCAAAATAAGTTGTGGGTGTATTGGGACCCATCCCAAGACCCAGACGTCATGGCCAGGTTTTCTTAATGGCTTTGCAATGGCTGAGAGACGAAAACCAAGGCCCTAGTGGGCTCCCACCTTCGAGCCAGTCCTCCACTCTTTTCTCCTACGTTTCAGCCGTTTGTCTACTGTATTCATCTTCTGCTTTTTGCCTAGGTTCTCTCTCTTTGCGACCTTGACTTTATTTTATTTTATTTTCTTCAATGTCTTATGGCCACTGTGTGTTAGACATGGTGAACAGTGTAAGGTCTTGGATATAAAGTTACATGCAGTCCAAATCCACTTTACACTTCTTTAAACACATTGCAAGAGGGTCAAAAGTAAGAATGAACGAGAAGTAGTCTGCATTCAGAAATAAATCGGGTTTGTTTTTTTTCCATTTTGGAATGTAGAGATAAAAACTTAGCATACAATGAAGACATTTGTGTTGTCGTGGTCAACTTTTTTTTCTGTTTCCACTTCCTTGTAAATGCTATTCCACTATTCGTCAAAATTAGAAGGTCTTATAAAGTACTGGAAAAACCGATGAAGTTCTTTTGTCTTCTTTGCATTTTTTTTTAATAAACTTTCACACACACGAGAGGGGAGTTTGGAGTTCATAATCCGAGCACAGGAGTTTGGAATCAGAGACCCCCTGTTTTGGCACACTCTGTCTTGCTTACCCTGGCAGTGTTTAAAGCATGTGTGCCTGGTGTGGCCTTGCCCAAACGTGATGTCCATGAACTCCAGATTCTGGACTGGTCGAATGATGACCTCTTGAAGGATTTCCCATTCTGTGGTTAGCCCTCAGGTCTCTGATGGACTCTCCCACAGCGTAGAGACAGTGAGAAGGAAGCAGACATCTCTCTCTCTCTCTCTCTCTCTCTCTCTCTCTCTCTCTCTCTCTCTGCACCTTGCTTTCTCCTTCCTTGTAGGCAAAAAGATGAAAGAAGACACCTGCAGTATGCTCTCCTTCTGCTGTGAGTTATCCAAGGCCCTCGAGTTGCAAAGGTCAGGGGTCACCAAATGTAGAGGATGGGTGGTCAAAGGCGCGGTTCTTTGGCCATGTGATCATTAGCCGGAGTACGGGCAACTGGATTGGTGGGCACCTTGCAACGATCTGAATGAGAAGGAGAGAATACAGAAATATAATCAAGCACCTAAGATTAAACCCAAGTGCAATTTCACATTTGACCACAAGATGGTGAGGGAGTTTCATGATTATAAGGGGTCATGCATCAGCGTGTGTAATATTATGTAATCAAATTGGACAGCCTCTGGCAAAGTTTAAAAAAAATGTAGTTCTTGTGAGCCAAAATGGCAAACCGTGCAAAATCTGCAACATTAAAAACATCTGTTTGGTGTAATGACTGCGCACCCGATCCACTAGCGTTTGACTGTGACCCTGACTCCTCGGTTAATCCCTTGTGGTCAATTTGATTGGATAATAGCATGACTCATCTCTAACTACATCTTTACTATCCCCGCGTACCCATAGCGCACTGCTGCTTCTGCGTATATGAGGGTCACTGTGACCATCCATTTTCACATAAGAGCTGCACTGTCAGTGTGTGCTTCTTGCAACAGAGAGAGGAACTTGGTGAACCTCACTGAGTATGTTAAGTAAGGCCTAGAAATGTCCCAGTTATAACAGATGGATGGTTCTATCACACACACACACACACACACACACACACACACACACACACACACACACACACACACACACCATATAACAATTTTGTGGAAGCACTATGGGTGAGTGAAACTTCACAGCTACTGTAAGTGTCTTCACTAAATAAATGCACAATTTATGAATGAATGAACTAAGAGAATACCATGACTGTCCGATCAACTGTTTTATGACAACTAGATACAATCATACTAATTGTCTATAAAATGCACCAGAGTATGGCCCCGGCCGTGGCGCGACTGGCTAGGGGACCTGCACCGTACGCCGGCGACCCGGGTTCGATTCCCGACCCGTGGTCCTTTCCGGATCCCACCCCGACTCTCTTTCCCACTCGCTTCCTGTCATTCTTTAGTAGGATTATGACTAGACCACTATTGACCACCACTCTCTGCCTCTTGGACAGACACAAAAACCTTGAGCCCCCTGGTTGCCAGTTATGCCCGTTTGATGTAATTGAGGACATTAAGAGCTCTATAGTTCCGGTGATGCACGCCATAACAAACGATCAGTCCCTGAGAGGCAGAGCACTCACACTGCAATCAGAGGCAGGCAGGGAAGCCAGAGAATGCCATCAAGCCTCCATGATTACTGTCTGCTACACGACACACAAAGCTCTCATCTCACAGGCACAAACAATGCTCCCCCCACCCCACCCACACACACACACACACACAAATGTGTGTTTCTTATGTTCCTTTGGTGCGAATTAGCTCTTGCCTCAGGCATAAGCGATTATTTAGTGGGGTTGCAGGGAATGTGCTGGAACAGTCCGCTCACTGGTGTCTTTCCCTGGTCTCAGTGAGATTAGTTATGTGTGGCAGAAACACAACAACTCAATGGCGAGCGGGAGAGAGAGAGACAGAGAGAGAGAGCGACTCTGGAGGAGGGAGTGAGCTGAATATAAAATAGCAGACTTGTTCAAACAATGTAAAATTAAAAAGTTTTCTTACAGGAACGATTTGTATTCATCAAACATTTCCACAGACATACTCCATGTTGACTGTGAGGGGTATGAGAGAATTAGGTTATTACGTAGAAGTGAGTGGTGTGTGGACCACTTAGCGGTAGGTTTTAGCAGTGCTGAGGACACTCAAAGAGCATAGCACAGCTAACACAGCTAGTTGGGGCACTAAAGATGCTCGCTACTGAATATTCTCATAACCACAGAGCACACACATACACCTTTATATCCTCTGACTGTTACGGTAACAATGTAAAAATGGCATGCTCACTGGCGTACATTCTACATTCCACATTCTAAGACTATCTACTCAATCAAGATAATAACAATAACAAACATGGCAAACTTAATTATTCTATCTGTCAGACAATATCATTCAGCAACCTGCTGCTCTGAACCCCCTCAGGCAGATAGAAAAAGAGAGAGCTGAGCGAGGATCTTTTCGTCTACCTACTCCAGAAAAGGCTACCCCCTGCATGTGACATGTGGGACCCTTAGGCGGGGATCACATTAGCCAGTGGCAAGCGGCAGATTTCCTATTGTTCTCTATGGTTCGGCAGCGGAACGGTGGCAACACTGGCGTAACGCTAGCGTTGAACAAGCTGAACGTTAAACTTGGTTCAACTTTCAAAGCGCAACGCGAGCGTATTCAATTGACAAACCGTTTGTGTTGCTTAGGAATGAGATAAAACGTATTAGCCGGGGATCATATTAGCCAGCGGCAGGTTTCCTATTGTTCTCTATGGTTCGGCAGCGGAACGGTGGCAACGCTGGCGTAACGCTAGCGTTGAAGAAGCTGAGCGTTGAACTTGGTTCAACTTTCAAAGCGCAACGCGAGTGTATTCAAGGAAAACCGTTTGTGTTACCATAGGAACGAGATAGAACTTATTATGGTCTGAGCGCTGCGTTACGCTTGTCGCTGCCTAAATGTGATCCTCGCCTTATGATCTGAGCGTTGCGTTACGTTTGCCGCTGCCGCTGGCTGATGTAATCCTCGCCTTACTGTCCACCAGCAGTGTAGGTTTGTCATGGAGGGGGGTGGAGTTCAGTGAGAAAGGGGGTGGTGAGATGGGGGGGTCCCAGGGGGCCGGAAACACAATTCCACCCACATCTCATCAGGGAGTGAGGGACCAGGGCTCGACAGATTCTGTTACTTGACGGGCTAGGTAACGGTAAGGGGTGCACAGAAGAGTGCACTGGCAGCGAATATGAACTCTTCATAAGAACATTCTATCGACCCAGCCCCATGCATTATTCAGTGGGGCAAGCAGTGCCTGATAGAAGGTTGTTTTTGAAAGCTGTGTGTGCACACACACGTTTATCTGTGTGTGTGTGTGTTTGTGTGTAGGTGTGGGGATGGGTGTGTGTGTCTGTGCATGTGTTCTGTGGGATTCCTGCTTGTTTCTCAGTGTTTTTTTCCTGTGTTTTTGTGTGTATAGGTAGCTAAAGAGTGGGTCGTTGCTGGATGGGTGGGGGAGTATCCATTACAATATTCACATGATGTGTTGTGTATCGCATCAACTTCTTCTAACTGTGTGTGTGTGTGTGTGTGTGTGTGTGTGTGTGTGTGTGTGTGTGTGTGTGTGTGTTGATATCTGGACCATTTGCTTGTGCACTTTGGTGTGTTAGAGTACATAAGAACAATTCTTGTTCCTGCTGTTTTGCACAGCAACCTCTAATATTGTTTTTCGTAGCCTACATTATGGAGACATTTAAATCATTCAAGTGTATATTATATTATATTATTCAGAATTTACAACAGCCTCTTTTCTGTCTACTCGAGGGTGACTTACAACCCTAAGAGCAGGTCATAAAACTGTACTTGTTTACTGCTGAGGAGAACATGGCGTTGCACTAGAATATCAGCATCCTTAAATCACTGTCACTATGTCTTCATGATCAGAAATAAAATAAGCAGAGCCAGAGTCAAGGGGGATCACATTGCATGCACAAACGGCAGTGCTGCGCTATGAAACCCATTATTTTCAATGGCTTGCAAGCGTGCAAGACCTGGCCTGCCGCTGCGCCGAGCAAAGCGCAGTGCAAGCGGCATTTTGCCACTTTGCTGCTCTTGCGCGTGTCGTGTTGAAAGTTCAATCATGTTGAACTTTGACTGCGGCGCACTGAAATATCATAGGTATTTTGCGCTGAGCCCGGCGGCAAGCACAACAAAAATCTTAGAAAATCAACCAAGAGCAACCTAGCAGCGAGTGCAGCGCATACCGCGTGAAACGTGATCCCCCCCAGGGTTAATCAGAGGGATCATCTATCAGATTGGAGACACATTTGGAGATGGCTAAAAGCACAATTACATGCTATCACCAGATGTGTTTGGCTGTAAAACCTCCTAAGCAATAACCTGATTGATTACCCTTCATGTATATAAGTTGAATGTGAGTTGGGGAGTCTACATCCTTAAGATACTCAGCTTCTGAAGTACATATGGTACATCTTAGCATACTCAAATTCCACATTGTAGTTGTAACCTGTGTTGTGATGACTGTGCTGTCCAGCCCCGCGGGCATGAACTCATAAACACTCACCACCTTGGATTAGGAGGCAGGCATGCTAAAGGAGGCTAAAAACCCATATGAGTCATCTCTTAATTTAAATGTAAAACAAACAGACTAACATGCTCAACACCTTAGTATAGGTTCAACTAGGTGCTAAATCCTCCTGAGTGTCAATCTAAACTTTACCGTAATTTCCCAACTATTAGATGCGGCTTATACATTGATTTTGTAAAATTTTCTTCAGCTATGAGGTTAATATGGTATTAATATGGGTTTGTTTCTTTTAACCTGCATAAAACACTGTCCTGCGGCTTATACACAATGCGGCTAATACACAGGAAATTACTGTATGAATAAAGGATAGCACTCACAGTTCTTTTTTAAGCTTTTTTAAATTAAAAAAGTTTAAAAAGAATTGTGAGTGCCATCACCTTTTAATGTGTCATGAAGTTTACTCACTGCAGTTACAGAGCCCAATGTCTACCGTTACATATAGAGCATACATACATTAGACTTAGGATAGGATATTGAGCTTAACATAACTTGTGAGCAACCGAAACAAACAGTTTTGTAGTATGTATCCTGTCACCAGCTTCAGTTTTTTTTCCGGTTTGTTAGTGATGTTCCTTACTGTCTGGTCTGCCAGGGGGAGGCGGTCTGACCTCTCTACTCCGTAGGCCTGGAGTGTGAGGAATCCTGTGCTTCCGGTCCTGGTTGGCTAAAAAACGGATAGCAAGCGACAGCAGTCAGTGTGTACCAATCACACAGTTACTACAAAAAAAACAAAAAAAACAAAAGAACTATTTTTAACTATTGCCATTTTATGTTTTTATTCACTATTACTGTTTGCTTTTGTTTATGTAAAGCACATTGAATGACCCCTGTGTATGAAATGTGCTACATAAATAAACTTGACTTGACGGAGGGGATAAAACATCTAAATAACACTCTGCCGTTTGGGCATCAGTAAAGATTTAATGCAGTTAGCAGTTAGCATAGCACTGGTATGCAAAACAATATGGCAAAATATTTATGATGGGTGAAGGACAAGTAGAATGAATCATTAGGCTGCAGTGTAGAGTAAAAGAGAGGCCCTACTGTACACACATGTCTCATATTGAAAGACTACCAATGGGATAGGCCAGCACAAGTACTGCATAGTGTAGCAAACCCTATGTGCTAAATTAGGCCCCACAAAATGTTGTGATATTTCATGATAGGCTATATCACTTTACATGAAATATCACACCCTGTGTTAAAAAAACACCAAATACTAATAGCCTTTGCCTCATTGTACTCTTTCAATAAAGATACCCTAAGAAGGACTGAACATGCAAATCACTCAATGAAATGGTAATTTCTTGTTCCATTTATATTCATGATTAGTGTCAAATTCATTCCAGTGCATTACTTTATTATACAGTACAGGATAAAATATTAAAAAGTGCAGTCTCAAAAATGTTCCCATGACTATTCAAGCAATTCTTTCACACATGCTTACGTCACAGACAAATTGGAGGAGCAAACAATATCGGAGTTTTGGTTGGAGTAACTCAACATTAGGCACCTCCGATATGTTTAGTGTTCTAAAGACGTCAAATAGCCCGTTATAGTTACCAAAATGATAGCAAAGGAGCCGGAAGTGAACACACATGGATGGCTATAAAAACGGTGCTTTCATTATACAAATAAACATGATAAAATACTTTTATAACCCTTGAGCCACCTCTTTTCTATGTGATATCAATGGCGATGCAGCATTTGTTAGCACCTCCAACAGCATGGCGTATCTGGTTACCGCCCAAAAAACGCCCAGAATCACCCACAAATGCCCGTATGTTTGTGCGAAAGAATTCAATGCAGAGTTGATTCTCACCAGTGCACTCAGATGTCCTCTCTCCCTCTCGATCTCACACATTCTCTTTCACACTTGCTTAAATTAAAACATAGAAGGGGAACTTCAATGGTTTTTCCAGTACAAAGCCTTCTTCTCCAAAACTCCATTTTAATCCTGAGAACAAACAAACAAACAAGAAAGCCATTATGAGACACAGAGAAGTAAGCAGAAGTATGCACACGCATGCATGCGCACACACACACACACACACACACACACACACACACACAGTACACACCTGAAAAAAACACCAGCCCACACACACAAACACACTCCATTACCCCCCTGAAATTATCCAGAAGGCTTTAAGAGTAACCTGGTCTCCTACAGAAAAGGATTTTAAAACTATAAAAAAAATCAATCATGTAAATTACAGTAAATCAATCATGTAAATAACAGTAAATTAAACTTTTGACAGGACTCATTTTCAGTCATCCATTACCTTGTACAGTTCATGTCTCATTTATACCACTTCACAAATGTGTGTGTTTCCTCTGAAATAATTACTTGCCTCTGTAGACGCACTTCAGAAGAAGGAAGTGAATTTCTTGCCAAATCCAGAGATGGCTGTTGGATATGAATGGGTTCATGGGAAAAAGAAATGAAGAGAAGACATGAGTGACACACAAATAGAAACATATGATTGACACATGCAGAGAGAGAGAGAGAGAGAGAGAGAGAGAAAGAAAGAGAGAGGAGGAAATGAGAAAGCTTAACCCTTCAGCAGGGGAGTTTTGAACATTCTAACAGAAGATCAGATTAAGGGTTAATGACCATATCATATCAGAACATTAACAAGGAAACTCTGCCATTCAAAACTCTATAAAGCTTCAGCATAAACAAGTTTACTCACAATCTACCGCATAGAACCTAAATGATCACTAAACAACTAGTGTGCTCTGTAATGTCTATTTAATATCATGTGATGAATTGAGTATTTGAAGGTTCATGTGCACTGTAGAAGCACTGAATGTACTAGGTTTCCTCTCCTCACCCTCGCCCAGCTTTCCGGCCTGCTCAGCGGCACCTCCTAATGGCAGGACCTTAGACAGCAAGCTCTCTCCCTCTGCACCAGGCTGCCCTGCTGCTGCGCTGCCTATGCCACCTGCCTTCGACCCAATGCCACCGATACCACCCATGCCACCAATGCCAGCCTTGGAACCTGAGCAGGAAGAGGATACAGGATTCGTCAGGAAATTGAGATAGCAGGCATGCATTGTACATTCAACACAACTCCAACATAGAAATGAATTGATGGTTTTATGATATGTGTTTTTCTTTCTTTTACTATTTTTAATGTCATTTTTATCCTGTAGCACTTTGAGATTCCTTGAGAATGCTAAGTGTCTTCTTACAAATAAAAGGTATCATTATTATTATTATGAAAATGCTGATAAAACCTATTAGCTGTAAAACATGTGTTTGGAGGGGCAATATAGCTATTCTAACAACGAGGGTGATTGAGAAACCTTCTGGGCTTGCTCCTTTGGATGATGCTTGACTGACACTGTTGCATAGCATACTGGCTCGATCCTTACCATTCCACTGCAGTGTGTCAAATGTGCAAATGTAGCGATTATGCCTGCCATTACTGCCAGCCAGAATAGAGCTAAAAATATGCCTTGTGAATTGTGGGAGATCATGATTGCAGCATCATCACACTTGCGAACATTATAGGCATGCACGCATTCACGCCCATTCACACACACACATGCATACACATGCATGCACGCACGCACACACACACACACACACACACACACACACACACACACACACACACACACACACACATACTATCTCTCCATATACACACATTCACATTTACACCCCCACACACACACACAAACACTTGCGGGATCAGTGATGTAGCAATGAACTGCTTCCATGCATTTCCTGGTTGCAGATTATTCGCTGTCTCTCAAGTGAATTTTCTGACTCTAATCCCCAGATTAAACAGGAAAGCCCTGATACCTTACGCAATCCCATCCAAGGGAAAGCACTGTACTGAGAGTCCGTGTGTGTGTGTTTGTGTGTGTGTATGTGTGTCTGTGTGTGTGTGTGTGTGTGTGTGTGTGTGTGTGTGTGTGTGTGTGTGTGTGTGTGTGTGTGTGTGTGTGTGTGTGTGTGTGTGTGTGTGTGTGTGTGTGAAGGAGAGGCAGAGCATGCGGCACGCGGCAGAACAGTAAAAGGTATTCTGTACAAGTGGAAGCAATGTTAGTTGAAATGATTGGTGGCAGTAGTGTGTGGGTGTGGGTGTGGGTGTATGTGTGTGTGTGTGTGTGTGTGTGTGTGTGTGTGTGTGTGTGTGTGTGTGTGTGTGTGTGTGTGTGTGTGTGTGTGTGTGTGTGTGTGTGTGAGGTTTGTGTATGCACAGAGGAGACTTGCCTATCCCCGTGAGCGGTGGCTGAGCGGCTTTGGCAGGCTGGGCTGTCGCAGCTTTTGCTCCAATCGCGGTGGTCGATGCAGGTTTGGGATCAGCCTACCAAAACACAAGAGGAAGATTGAGACATAGCATACTCAATGATTCTGAAAAAAATTGGTAAGACAAATATATACATACATATATTACCAACAGAGACACCTTCAAAAGGTGGTACAGTTAGATATAAATACTTTAGTATCCATCAAAATAGTAAATAAAAGTGTCTTCAAATATCTGACTAATACTGACATTGATTGTTAGAGAATGGTATAAGCATAAACATTGCAGCTTTCATTTGGATTAAAGGTGTCATGGGCACTAAGCAGTGTGGGGAGAAGACATTAATCACAGACCTAGTATTGAGTATTGACAATGAGATAGGTGAAAACCTTTACTTGGATTCAACAGAGGATCGTGTTCGTTTTCTGAAAGGCGACTTGAGTGTGTGCAATCTCACTAAGTTCCACTTGGCGTATGCAGTGCCTCAGAAGGGAACCAGACAAGGGTCGTTTGACATGTGGCCTGCTGCCGCATGATCGTATATCCCAATCTAGCATTCAGTGTGTCGCTTAGGGGAAGGCAATAAGTCCTATTGATTCCCCCTTTTCATTCAGCAGTTGCAGATCAATGCATCCAATCACTAGCTCTATTCAAACTAAGCAGTGCGGCAGTTTAAAAGAATCATGAATCATCAGCTGTATGCCACTGAACTTATTTCCTCATTGTTTCCAATAAATTTTTGTTCAGGTTTTTCTTTTAATTTTAATTAATTAATTTCCCTTTGACTGGAAATAATGACTACAGACTCCAATACCTGACAATGTATTAATACAGTGCAGCAGTACTGTGGTGCACAGCCATATAGTTAATCTACCGACATGGACACAATGTTTTACAGAATTAAAAAAAAAACTAAATGTGATTAGATTGGCTGTGGCAAGCAGCTCTGGCACAGTCTCTCTCTCTCTCTCTCTCTCTCTCTCTCTCTCCCTCTGTCTCTCTCTCTTTCTCTCCCACGCACATACTAGGAAGACAGGGGAAAAGCAGTTACACTGCACTATCTGAGAACTGTTGGCTAATAGCAATGAGAGAGATAAGCCTTGCTAACAGGATCTCTCCAAATTTTAAATAAACAGAAAAAAGCCATGCTCTGGGCCTTATCGGGGAATATCTATGTGTATCTGTTTGTGTGTATCTGTTTGTGTGTGTTTCTGTGTGTGTGTGTGTGTGTGTGTGTGTGTATGTGTGTATGTGTGTCAATAACTGTGCATCAATGTGTGTGCGTCTCTTTAAGTGTGTGTAACAGAGAGAAAATGTGGAGGAAATGGAGGAGCAGATTTTTATCAAATGTGAAGGCGAGCCATTTAAGAGAAATGCAGTGTCTGGAAGATGGGCTCGGAGGAATGAGGACAAGTTGTGGTGAAAAGATTGAGGTAATATAACACTTATCTGAAACAACAGAGCTAAGGTGCAGGGAGGAGAGGCTAGCCTAGCTTAGCACAGAGTGCTTCCTAAACATGTTATGCCCACAACAAAAATAATTCACTGAAAACAAACACCACTCATTTCTGAATTATTTGGTTTTAGTTGAAGCTAATTTTGCTTTGCGACTAAATTTGTAAATGTAATTTCAGAAATATACAAATTCTTATGTCTTTCATGGAAATGCCAGGGGAAATAAGGAACAAAAAGAGACAAAAACAACGCTCATCTGGTAGCTGAGGTGCTGAAGTTTAAAATCATGAAACAGTAAAAATGGAAAATCTGCACAATCAGATCTGTGCAATAGTTTTTTTTTTTTTAATTCAAACTATTGTGCAGATCTGAGTGTAGGGAAATAAGGAGAGCAGAAATTCTGGAGATATGTCAGAGATGACTAGATGACTTACCATAGCAGCAGGTGTCTGTGCTGCTCCTGCCACTGGGCCCATCTGACCCATTTGACCCATTTGACCCGGCTTGGCCTGGAGTTGCTGTGCCTGGGTTGGCTGCTGCTGTGCTGCAACGCCCCCTACAGGCAGCTGCTGGCCCGGCCTGGCCGCCGACGTCTGGGGCTGCTGCTGAAGCTGCGCCCGCTGGCCCTGCTGCGCGTCCGGTGGCAGTGCCGACCCAGGCTGCCTACCTTGCCCCGCAGGCCCTCCAGGCGTCCTGGACCCAGATGAGCCGGGCTGCCTGGAGGATGGCTGGCCCTGGAGGTCCTGCTGCTGCTTCCTGCTGGAAGATCCCTGGTGGTGGGACGACTGCCTGCTGGAGCGCTGGCCCGAGTGGTGGTGGCCCGAGGGGTCGCGCGTGTAGTCGGCGGAGTGGTAGCTCTGGGAGCGCGAGTCGCCCCTCTTGCCCGAAGACGAGGACACGGAACGGGAGTCGTGGCGCATGGACGGGTCCTTGGAGGAGCGGGAAGACCGAGAGGATCGTTGTTCGTCGCCGTGGCGGGAGGATGAGTGGCGGCTTGAGCTCCCGGTGCCGTGGTGACGGTGCTCCCGAGACGAGGAGTGGGAGCGGGTGTGGCCGTATTCGTCCTGCGGCCACAGATCCTCCTCCGGCGGCTCGTCGTAGTCGTGGTATGTGTGTTTGACGTGGCTCCGCCTCCCCGAGGAGTGGCCACTGCTGCCATAGTGACGGGAGCCACGGACGTCGCGTGGCTTCTCGAACCAGTCCGTTTCCTCCTGGCCCAAGTGGTAGGCTTTAGAAACCAAAAGCAGATCACAGTCAATCTCCAGATCCGTTGGTGACAAAGGCATGCTGCCTGAGGCCATGCAAAATCAAAGGACAGAGGAAGAAAAGAAACAGAAAAAAGAGACCAAACTTAAAGACCATGCATACCACACAGAAACGCAGAGAAAACAACACGAAATATAAAATCATAGAAATACAACATATACACACAAAAATACATGAGATACATGTATATCACATCACAATTGATTTCACATATACAGCATTCATATTCAGTTGATGCATAAACATTCAAACACAAACAAATATGTACATCCAATGATATGAAAAATGATAATAATGAAAGTGATGCACCTTGAAAACATGCAAAAGTAAGAGAAAGGGGAAAAAAAAGGAAGAGCACGACACAAGACGACGGTTCATGCTGTTTCTGTGCCGGCCACAGCTCAGACACTCCGTTCTGACGAGAGCTGCTAAAACGCCTGGAGACGCAACACGGACATGCACTGTCATTTAAAACTCTTTTTACTCCTGCCACTATCTCTCTCGCTCTTGGTGGGTGGGGGACGTTTTAGAGTAGGCAGTGACTTTGGCACTCAATGCCCAATTACCTTCACTGTCTGACACAGCACAATGATAATCGTCTATAATGTACATATCGTCAGATTTGTAGACGTGCGTCCTGGGCAAGTCTCTTATGTGGTCCTGCACGTCTGGCAGGGAGTGGCTGGAGCCGTATGGATTGTAAGGATCTGGCCCAACGTAGCCACGTCCACCCATGGGTTTCCCCATAGGGCTGAGTGGACTCTCCTCCTCTGAGTACTGTGAGCGCAAGGTGGGACGCCCACTGTGGCCACCGTAGCCACTCCGATACGACCTCTCATAGTAGTCCCGCTCGTACGATCTGCTCCGATAGCCTGAGTCCCTGGTTGTGACCTTGTCCATTACCGGTACGTAACCGGTGGAGCGGGACCTGCCTTGGCTGTACAGTCGCTCGTCTTCCTCGTAGTAGCCCCTCTGAGGGTCGTAGACGGCCTTGCGCCCAAGCCCGTAAGCGAACTCATCCTGGAGCTTTCGGGAACGGGAGCCGGAACCGTAGCCACTGGTTGCAGCCGTACTCATGGTGTAGGAGGCCAGGTCAGCCTCCACGTCGCGGGCCTCTTCGATGGGCGAGAACTTGGAGATCTTCTGCTCCATGCCTTGCTTTCGGTGCTTGCTCCTCTTGGTGGACATTACAGCTGGAGCCAAACTCTTGGACGATTGCCTCTGGGCGGCACGTGAACTTGTCGTTGACGAGTGCTTGTAGTCGTCATAGTAATAGGACGATCCCCCACCCATGCTACCGCTGCCCACTACCCGGCCGTACATATCTGCCCCTCGCGGATGGTAGCCGCCGGTGCTCTTACCCCTGCCTTGGTGATGGTCGTACAGGTCTTCCTGCTGCCCGTCCTCTGGTCGGCCGTAGGAGCTCCCTCCTCGTGTGTGGACGGCGTCGCCCCCGTAGCGCCCGTGACCCTCGGTGCGGTGCGGGTCAGCGGTTGTGCCCATGCCCTCCTTCGTCAGCTCGCTGATGTCATCGATCACCAAATAGCTCTTAGCACCGTTTTGATCCAGGTTAGAGGAACCATACAGACCATCACTGGCATAGGTGGAAGAGCTGTCGACCGAGTGTAGTCGGTCAGACGCCTGGCCATATGCACTAGACATTGTAGTTGTGTACTGTCCATAGGAACTGGCTGTAGTTGTGGTGTAGCCATAAGTGTTAGCGATAGTGGTCGTGTACTGGCCATAAGAGCTAGCCGCAGTTGTAGTGTACTGCCCATAAGAGCTTGCTGTGGTCGTGGGGTAGCCTCCGTAAGTGCTGGAAACAGCAGTGGAGTATGGACCATAACTGCTTGCCATGGTTGTTGCATACTGTCCATAAGAGGGGGCCATACCTGTCTGAGAGTAAGAGGTGTCTTGAGCAGTGGTTGTTACAACAACTGTTGGGTTGCTTATGACCTCATAATTAGTGGGCATCTTGTGCTCCAAATCAGCCAATGAGGTCTGTCGGGGCCTCTGGTGCACAGTGAGGATGTCAGCCTGAGGTTGGTAAGTGCTTGCCTGGCTGACCGGGTAGGGTGGTGCCTGGCTCGGGTATGGCGTAGTGTGGGTTGGGTAAGGAGGTTGACCACCAGGGGGTGGAGGCTGCTGGAACCCGGGATGTCCTGGCTGTGGTGGTTGCTGCACACTGTGTTCAGTTGGGTAAGGAGGTTGGCCTGGTGGATAGGTTTGTGAGGGGAAGGTCCCTGGAGTCTGGTATGATGGGGGAGGATGATGGGTCTGCAGAGGGGTAGGTTGAGGGAGAGCCTGGGCCTGGGAGACACTGGGGTAGGGAGGCTGGTTGTATCCAGTGGATTGGAAAGGGGTTGTGGGCTGTGGGGTGGGAGCTGGCTGGCTCTGGGGGAACTGGTAGGAGACGAATGATGAAGTAGGAGGGTACTGGGCGGCGGTACTCAGCTCACTGGAAAACTGGCTGAGGGGCGCCGTGCTTGGTCTCGTCAGCAGGCCGTTGCTCTCGTACGACACCGCAGCCGCTGCCAACCGCAGGTTGTTGAGCTCAGAGTCTGACATGTAGTCTCGTGCATCGCCCATGCAGCGCAGGTACGCCAGCTCCCGCCTCTCTCTCTCCTTCACCAGAGTCTCTTTGCGCTGATGGATGCCCTGCTCCAGGTAGCGGAGCTTGGCGTCAATCTCCTTCTCCTCCTCCTCCAGCTCTGCCTGCTGCTTGCGGAGCTTGGTAGACTCCTGCTCCACCGCCTTCAGCTCGTGGGTCAGGTCCTTCAGCAGGCTGGCCTTGGCAATCAGACCAGGGCTGCGGCCAGCCTTCAGAGAGGGCACCGAGGGCATATACATCTGGGGCAGGGCAGGGGTGACCATCGACAGCTGGGTCTCGTCGGGCGGGGGGCTGGGCAGGGTGCGCTTCACCTTCCTCAGGAGGGAGCTCTGCTGCAGGGCAGCCAGCTGCAGGGGCACAAAGGCCAGGGAGAGTGGAGGTGGGGTCAGCACAGCATGCAAAACAGGGCATCAGAAAAACACAAGTTCACACTGGCACATCGCGATGGAAAGCAGTTCACATATCTGACGATGGTATACATCCTACTGTTGTTAATTAATTATATAAATTGAACTGAAATATAGGTATAGAATACTGTTATAGAATATATTGTCTATATGACATAGAAACAAATATGATTATAAACAAAACATTTTTGCAATGAAATCATCTAATTTCGAGAAAGTAAATGTCATGTAAAAATCAGGTCTATAGTTGTGTCATACAAATTACAGAACCAAGAGCCCATTGACTCACTCCTTACATGACAGGTTGCTATGATTTCCAATACAATTACCTGTGGGTAATGACTCTCTCCAAAAGTGACATGCACTGTGAGCCCTCTTACCACCATTCTGGCTCTGAACCTTCATTTTAATTGATTTATTTCAAACAGAGTCAAGCATTTGCCCTGTCTGATATGCTCAACAGGAAATGTCTGCTGGCTGGATAATGACTCCAGCCCAAAAGATGTCAGTGCTACGAAAGAAATCTTTACTGCAGAGTTTGATTATCTTACAATGGAGGTAAATAAGGCATGCAATAAAGCTAAGAAGGAGATAGATTTTTTTTAGACTGAACTAGATTAATCTTTTGAGAAAACCCAAATGGCACAAAACTGCTTTTTCTAAGTTTTAGGTCAATAGGCAACAACAGTGCTACTGCAAGACTCCAATAGGAATAAATGTCTGAAATTAATTAATTATTTCCTAATTTTGATTAAATGTGTACTTCCACTGGGAAGAGTGAAAGGCTGGGTCAGAATATTAAATATTCAGAAGGAAAAACTGGGTGACTATTAGACAGTAGTAATTTTGAATGCATTTTAGGGGATACAATTAATAATTGATAGATCAATAAAGTAAAGTAAATCCACAACAGCAGATAGTAAAATAAGCATTTAGTTATGATACCAACAGCGACTCAAGTAGGACTAAACAGTCTACATCAAATACTATACAGCAATAGACAAAATACCACAATTTAATACAGGGAGCACAGCTGCAGCTTTCCCAGTTATATAGCAGGCTTTATTGAACTATTGAAAATCATTTAAAGTTGTTCCACAATGAAAGCATTACTGGAGATATTAATGCTGTATGCAAATGTTAGAAAAATAACCTTAATGCCTACCTGACTTTGGAGTGCCTGTTGTTGAGAGAGGTATAACCTGGCCTTTGCATGGTCATCTGTGGTTGGGCTGAGAGGTTTGGGGTCTGACATAGACCTCTGGACATTCTTCATTGGTCGAGGCAGAGTGGAGTGCCTCTGGGGTGACTCTGCAGTATAGGATTTCTGCTGTGGAGTGACGTGAGCCTTATTCAGCCTTTCACTGGATGCGAATGATGTCTCAATTAGGCGATGAGGAGACGCAAGCGGGGATACTGGCGAGTACAAGACCTGAGGAGACTTGGGTGGCTGCCGGATCAGGTTAGACAGAGATTCATTGTGCAGATGGTGCTGCTGCTGGTAGCTGATCTCTAATGGATCTGGCTTTCGCCGCTCAAACTTGGATGCCTGCTGACGAGAAGAGAGGGAATCTGACGAACCAACAAGCTGGACACTTGTGGAGTAGGGACTGATGGTGGTCGCCACACTGATCTGTGGTACAACCACTCCCTGCGACTGGGCCTCGGTGTCTGTTTGGCAAGCTAAGCTCTGGCCTTTCTGTGTCCTCTCAGGGCCAGAGATGTAGTGGACAATTTCAACTTTATTTGGGTCAGGCACAGTCACTTGAATGGCAGGGGAGACTCTTCCCAACTGCTCTTTGTCTGTTTGACTAGAACAGTCTCGGATGGTTTGAATGGCTATGCTGGATGAGGACACCTTGGCAGCTGTGGAGGTGGTGGCAGTTGCGGAGTCAGTCTTGGCATCAGCCCCAGACTCGGAGTGGCGGGAATGGCGGGACCGCCGGCGTCTGACTGGTTGCTCCCACTCTGCCTTGTCCTCATCATCGTCTGTCTGGACACTGCAGTCAACGCTACGCCTGGTACGTCTCCTTCTGGACATAAGGTACCTCTCCTCGCCATCCTCTTCATCTGTTTGCACACTGCTGTCCACAATTCTTCGTGTCAGAGGGAACATCGGCTCTCTTCCATCTCCGTCCTGGAGACGAGGCATGGACCTCTGTTTCCTCATAGACCTGGTTTCCTGCTCCTCACGCAAACACATCTCTGATGCAGAGTTGGGCAAAGACCTAGAGGCCAGCTGAGAATCAATGTATGGCATTTCTGGGACCAGTTCATGTTGAATAATTCTGCCTGTTTGATCGCAAATGACATTGGCTGTGGCCACGGCTGCTGCAGCGGCGGTTTTCTGTCTCTTTTGTTCTTCGAGCTGCTGCTGCAGTTGTTGCTGTAAAGACTGTATCTGGTCAAGTTGTGCTTTCTGCTGGGCAAGCTGCTCC
The DNA here is from genome assembly GCF_046254945.1 of Alosa pseudoharengus. Taxonomy (NCBI): domain Eukaryota; kingdom Metazoa; phylum Chordata; class Actinopteri; order Clupeiformes; family Clupeidae; genus Alosa; species Alosa pseudoharengus. The sequence continues at coordinate 23,375,490 of NW_027468881.1, forward strand.
TTCTGCAAGACGAGCTGCTTTTCTCTCTCGGCCTGCTGCTGATGTATGACCTGCTGCTTGATGGTCTGCAGCTCCTGGATCTCCTGGTGTACCAACATCTGCTCCTTCTCACGTTGCCGTTGTAGCTCAACTCGCTCCCTTTCAAGCTCCTCCTGCAGACGAAGCTGACGTAGCTTTTCCAGCTCCACACACTCTCTCTCAAGTTGAAGCAAATGTTCCTGTTGTCGCTGAAGCCTCTCTTCTTCTGGGTCTTTTGGTGCTGTTGCAGACGCATCACTGGTGGTGGTGGCAGCAGGTGGGGTTGCTGGAGGTGGCTGAGACTGGGATTGGCTTGGTGGCTGACCATGAGTTGGTGGGTAGGCATGAGCCATGGGAGGCTGAGGTTGGGTTGGTGCTTGAGGCTGAGTAGGGGCTTGCCCTGATGGTTGTGTCTGTGTGTGCTGGTGAGGCTGTGTCAGATTCATAGGCTGCTCTTGTGGTTGGTTTGTTGGCACAACAATGGGTGTTGGTCCTAGCATTGATGTGGGCTGGGCACCTAGTGCACCAGATGATACGGGAGCAGTGATAGTCCCGGATACTGCAGAGCTCACAGGAGACTTCCCAAGGTACATTGGAGCATCTTGAACCATGGTCATTGGAGGTGGCTCACTGACTGCAGCAGCGGTGGTTGTTGGGAATTGGCTGGGTGCTGGGAAACGGCATGGGCCCTGTCCAGACATGGGTATCCTTGGAGTCATCACAGGCATTCTAGTGAGGCTGGCCAGAGGCACTGGGGTCATGTTTTGTGTGGGGTATGGCCTGTAAACACCTCTGAGCAATGGCCTTAGCACAGAGGCTGGCTGTGTTGTGATTGGTACGGTGGAGGCAATGGGAGTGTTGATTGTGGAGAAAGTCATACCGTCAGCAGATCTTATGGCAGATGGGTACATTGCTCTAAGACTTGCTTGTCTGGCATTAATGAGATTGGTTAATGCTTGACTGTGAGAGAGAGGCTTTCCATCTGGACCATACATTAGATTGGGCCTGAGTCCTGCCAGACCTTGTGGCAGACCCATTCTACCTGGTGGAATACTTCCTCTTCCAGTACCAAATTGCGCTGCAAGATCAGGGTTGCTGCCAAAGCGGTCCATTGAATTCAAGGCTGCACACATACGGCTTATCTCCCGAGCAGTAGTTGCACTATATTGAGCAAGATTAGACTCCTGGAAATTTGCTAGATCTCGAGCAGAGTATCCATAGTCTGCACTAATGTTAGACAGAGAGTTGTATCTTCTTATAGGTAGAGGAGGAACTGTCACATCTCCTCCATGTCGTAAATCAGTATAAGAACCATACTGGAGTCCAAAGCCCATCTGACCTCGTTCATAGGGATTTTTCATTGAACTGAGATCCACAGCATATTCTCCAGATGCTTGAAGGTGTGGGTCAAGCTTTGAATGGAAGGACGATAGTCCTGCATCAGCTAGGTTAGTGTCGGACATAGATGGTTGTAGCCGACTAGGGAAGGGCAGTGTATAGGATTTCATAGCTATATCCTGATAATTCAGGGCATCTACACCGGTCTCAATTGGTTGGTAAAGTTGTGGAGGTGCAGATGGTGGGCGTGGGGGCTCACTGCCACCAGGTGCTTCCTCTGCATTTGGCTTTTGGGAGAACGGACCTCCAACACAACTGCCACCAAAGGGTAAATTGTAAACAACATCACAGCAGGCTACTTGATTTTCTGCTTTAATCTGGCCAGTCAGATCTACAATATCCTGACCCTCTTCTGGCCTAATAAGCTGGGAAACTGGACCTCCTTGTGATATACCATCCATCTGTACCATCACTGCATGAGGTTTGGTAGTGGCCAGGTTCACTATACCTTGCGCAGGTGGCATCTCAATGGGCGCCCCAGCACTGTACATCTCACCAGCAGGTGATATGGCACTGACAACAGGTTGGGCACTGCTGGTTTGGCTCACCACCAGGTCTTTCTTTAGCACTGGGGTTTGACCGCTCAGGTTGAATCTTGAAAATGAACCAGTTTGCTGCAGTTGGTGATGCTGCTGAAGCTGGTGTTCCAGTATCTGCTGTTGCTGTTGAAGCTTTTGCTGCTGCTTACGGAGCTGCTCCTGCTGAAGGCTCAAGTCCTCAAGCTTTGCATCAATCTTTGGAATTGTTGGGTCGATCTGAACAGGCTTTGATGGAGCCAGGCACACAGCTACCATACCCTGACCCAGATCCATTCTGTTCTGGAGAGGATCGCCATATATAACAGGTTGCTTGTGTTGAGAAATGAACATGGATGCTGCCACTGTGACACTCACAGTCGTAGGTGTCGAAGCCATCATATGTGGTTGCTCCTGAGCATTGAGGTTCATGATCAGTGGCTGGACAATTGTTGAGTGCCGAATAGGGCTGCCCTCTGCACTGCCTGAGAACTTTCGTGAGTCTGTGGCTAATGAAGTTAAGTCCATCCCCTGGTCTGTCATGATAATTGGAGTTGGCTTTAATGGAGTCCTCAGGTCTACTACACTCCCACCAAGAATCATTTGACCTTGTTCCACTCTGGATGTGCCCGGAACAGTAGATATTCTGCAGAGTGATATGTTTTCCATAGAGAGAGACCCACGAGTGTATGTACTTGCAGTTGTGACCATGCTTGTGCCAACACTGACTTTCTCAACACGGCGGGTCCTGTAGAGACCATGGGAAGGTGACTGCTGATGAGGTGGTGTGTCTGGAGGGCTCATGGGTGGGGAGTAGGAATCGAAAGTAGACTGACGACTGAATCTTGTGGGTGAGGAGAGAGGAGAAGTGGCAGTGTTGACAGTCACTGGCCTAGATGGACTTGTGGGCTCATAATCCATTGGAGCCTCTTGCGAGGACTGTTGTCTGAAAAGACGAGGAGACGCTGACCTGTGGGGTGTCTGGGTCCCCTGAGCTATCACCGGAGAGGTAGGGGAACCCCCTGCTTGCGCAGAACTGAATGTCTGGGTTGAAAATTCCGCTGTCCTCCTACTGTGGTGTGTTGGGCTGTGTGTTGGCGATGTAGTTGGGGAGAGTGGAGGACTGGAACTTTTGTAATAAGAGTACACTTTGGTTGTACGAGGCTCCATTGTGGTTTCTGATGAGGTTGAACTGTCTTTCATTTGTACTCCTCTGCTCTCAGCCACCCTCCTTCCTGAGCTGTCTCTTTGACTGTATGCCTGAGTCATCTCTGCTATTTTGCTGGAGACGTTTGAGACTGTGGTAGTAGTTGTGGCAGTGCTGCCAGTTTGGCGGCCATACAAATTAGACTGTGTTGAGGTCACTGTGTGACTGACACTGGTGTGGGAGACTGTTACGGCATCTCTAGCGTATACACCGTAGGCTGCTATCGTAGTGGCCGCAGCTACAGGAGTTATGCCATTTTTACCGGCTTGACCTTTGAGCCTGTCTTTTTGAGCATCTTTTGAAAAATGCTGAGTCACACGTACGTCAGGAATGCCCCTCCCAGTTTCAGCAAATGAAACAGGGGCTGAGAGTTGAGTGGGGCTAGTGCCAGGGGTCAAAAGGGCATTACTTTGCTCCAGCAGTTTGGCAAAAGCTGAGCCTGTATCTAGGAGTTGCTTGTCAGGATAGGTCCCCTCAATATCCCCTTGTTCATCCAACTCTTTTGTGATGTTCTGGGAGGTCTGACGAATCTCTTCATAGATATCCCCACTCTCCTCATTGTCATACTCAGTTTCATCTTGATCGACATATTCATACTCATCCTCATACTGCTGTCCATTTCTTATGCCCTCCTGTTGAAAGGCGCTTGTGTTGTACTGCTGCCCTGAGCGAGACTGCTGCTGCGGTTGCTGCTGCTGCTGCTTCTGTTGCTTTTGCAACATCTCTGCTTTCCTCATCATTTCTTCATAGACCTCTTCGGCACTCTTTAAAGGCTTGCCACTCACTGAGGTAGTCGTGGTTGTGGTAGAGGAGGTCGTTTCAGGCTTTTCAGTGGGAGAGTACAGAGACATAAATGTTGGAAGGTTGTACTCACTGCCGGACTTGTAGAGCTTGGATGATACCTCATAGCCCTCAGCCTCCGAGTCAATAGAGGGAGAGTACTCTGAGCAGGAGGATCGGTGCAATTCCTCCATTTCAGCAGCCTGTCTCAGCTCCTCTGTGGGGGAGGCATCTTCAATGGGAGACAGGTTACTGGGAGGAGTCTTGGACCTCTCCCTCCGCCTCTGAGCCCTCAATTCCTCCTTGTCTCGTTTGGTCTTTCGGGCCGTGCTGCGTATCCTCTGCTGCTCTACCTCCCGCATCTTCTCCTGCTCCCTGAGGAGCTCCTCTTCCTCTCTCAGCTCGTCCTCCTCCGAAGAGTCCTCGATGGTGGGCAGCAGTGGGCCGTGAGAGCGGTGACGGGCCTTCCTCTGCTGCTTGGCCTCTTCCAGCCTCTGCCTACGGCTGGGGCTGCTGTCGCTGTCGTCCTCCATCGAGGAGATGGAAGTGGGCGAGGTGCCAGAGGTGTAGCTGGAGGTGGTGGGTGGTAAAGTGGAGGAGTACTCTCCTCTTGAACGCTCCTCTGGGGAGCCTGTGAGGCTTTCCATCTCAAGCTCGGGTTCTCTGTCCAGGCTTAGGTCATTCTCATTGCTCAGTTCGATGTCTCGGGTGTAGCTGTTTGTGTTGTTTAACTCTATGGTCTTAAATCGGCGCAGACCACCTTGTGAGGCCATCAAGTCCTCCTCTCCTTCCTCAGCATAGCCTTTTTTCACGTCACTGGATTTGGTTTCTTCCTCGAAGCTGCTTGAGTGATGTGTGAGGCGCCGTTTCTCTTTCCCTGATTCGCTGGTGTGCTTGTGTGTCTTTTTCGATTTTTGGTATCCATATCCCTCGTCTTCCTCTTCCTCCTCCTCCATTTCCTCCTCTTCCTCTTCGTTATCCTCATCCGCACTCATCTCCATAATCTGCCTCCTCATATACTCCTCATCGGTCATTTCAGAGGGATCTGGTTTCTTTTTGTGACCACTCTCCTCTCCTGCGGCAGCCATGGCGCGAAGCTCTCGTTTGGCCTCCCAGTCGGCCAGATCTTCCTCTTCCTCCATGATGTCCTCCAACTCTTCGTCTGAGTCGTAAGCCTCAGGACTGACCGAAAGCGAATGTGGCCGATGTCCCGCGTCTCGGGAATGATGCCGACCTCTGCCACGCTCATGCTCCCTGTCCTTCTCCTGGTCTTTCACCTTGGACTCCAGCAGTGGTCTCATAGAGCTCTCCAGCTTGGTGATCTCGGAGGGGCTGGGAGGAGTGTGGCAGCCGGTCAGGCCTCTCTCACTTAGCTTCATCTCCTCCTCCTGGATAAGGCCGGTGATCTCGCTGTGCGAGCTCGAGATGCCGTCTGAGGAGTACCCAGTGTCACTCAGGCTCTGGGGACTCCTGGAGAGGTCATGGGTGCTGTTTGTTTTGTTCGCCTCCTAAAGGAAAAAAACAGAACAAAAAATTTACAAAAACCATTTACATGTATTCATTTAGCAGACGCTTCTATCAAAGCGACTTACATAGGTCAATTATTTTACAAGGGCCACTGTCCTCGGACTCGGAGCAACTTAAGGTTAAGTGCATTGCTCAAGGGCACAACGGTGGAAGCCAGGGATAGAACCCACAACTTTTCAGGCTGCTTCATGCTAGTCCAGCTCCTTAACCACTAGGCTACCACCGCCCACACCACCTTGATTAGACTTGCAAAGTAAAAGATGGCTAGCCTTTTCTACACTCAAGGCATTCCATGAATATATCTACTTTATCATTTATACTCTCCAGACGTCATAGTGTTCAGAGTTAGTAAAGCTCATTTGAGTGTTTGCATACACTTAAGAGTTATTTTATGGCCACATCGGCTATGGAGTCCCTGCATATTCATGCAGCTTCTGCTCTCTGACTGTCTCAAAGACTGACAGCTCAAATGAAATGAGGCGGCAAAAAAGACATTACTGTCTTCTTCCACTGCCACCTACTTCTGTCTTTCCTCCTCTCTCTAAGTGTAAATCTATCACTATCGCTTCCTCAGCACTGTCTTCCTGAGCATAAATCCCACAAGTCACCAACTGAAACCAGAGTAGAGCGGGGTTTTAACAAAGGCAGTTATTCTCCTCTACTATAAAGATTTCAACTTTAAGTGCAAGTGAGTTTTGATGTTAAAATACAGTGGGTGAACTTGTGAGTTATATGCATATAATATTATACTCCTTTCTAAAATCTTGAATGTATTAAAAATGCAAAACATTACAGTTTGGATTAACTCGGTTAACTTGACAGATTCTACCCACTTACATTTCAGACATATCAGTCCCCATCTTTAATCATTCAGCAGTCTTTTCAGCTGTCTATCTTAATTTCATGCAAGAGGGAATTATGACCAAATTATGTCTCACCTCATAATATCTTGACTTTTGAGATTCCCTCTTCTCATCTTTAGCTGGAGTAATGGTTGGTGTTTGCTCTTGTATTCCCTTCTTAAGAGCAGGCTTAGAGTCCTTGGACTCGGATTCCTTCTCCGTTTTGGAGGTGGTGATATCCTTCTCCAAATTCTTCTGCTGTTTCTGCGTCTCGCTGGGGGTAGTGGTCTGTACAGGAGCTTTTGCATCCCCAGGTGCCTTAGCAGCCGTTGGGGCGAAGGGACCGCTCCCCTGAGCCAAGGGAGCTTTCTGCTGTGATGGCATTGCCTTTCTGTCCTGCTGCTGATTGGACACTTTCTGAGAGGGCGGCTGCTGAGCTGGCTGCTGACTGGCCGGTGCTTGGTGTCGAGGCGATCCCATTGGTTGGTGCTTGGGAGACGGCTGGGGAACAGGAAGAGGCATGTCTCCGAGCCCGCCTGACATTAGCCGCTGTGTTTGACAGTTCAGGCAGAGCCATTCTTTTTTCTGCAAAAAGAAGACCAGAACAGGCCTGTTAGGCAATGGTTAACTTAACAAATAGGCTGACAGAAACAATTTACATGCTAACTAATTTCATTAAAGGCTTGGCATATTGTGAGTTCTACATTATGAACTGCTTGGATATGATAATTCCATTTCAGTGTATTTCAGTCAAGTTGCACTTTCACAAGATGTCAAATATGTTTGCCAAATATACAGTATCTCTGGTTGAGATACTAGAAAACAGCAAATAATAAGGGTGTCTCATAAGGTTAAAATCTCAATCCCAAGAGAATGAAACATATTCATAATTGTAAGTGTAAAATCGGACTCTGACCAAAACAAAGCATTGAATGTGTTGGAGGGGGGGGTGTTGATCATCTCTACTTAAATTTGTAAAATTGGACCATGGCAATGAGGGTGTTGGGGGTACAAAGAGGTATACAGAGAGAATGGTTGAGGCGGATGAGTGAAGTGAAACAGCAGAGGAAGCAACAGGACAGATTTAGGCTTTTGGCATTCGCAGCCCAGGGAAAGCCTCTCTCCGTGGAATAGCTAGTAGCCTGGGCATTACAGGGCACACATCTGGGGCATCTGCATATACACAACCTGTACCTATGCGCCACCTAGCCACCATAAGCCTCTTATACCCACAAGACCTAATTTTGTCCAACAACCACCTTTCATAACCATTTAACCTCAACATCCATGGGACACTTCCGATAACTGACACTGTGCCCGTTCCACCTTCCAGAAATACCTCAAACACATGAGAGCAATGGATTGCAGGGGTATGTGACTGCTCAGCAAATTGACTCTAAGTAGAGTTTGCAATCCAATTCCATGATGGAACTTAATGTCGCCAGTGCTAATGTCAGGAGTGTGACTAAGAATGACTCAAACATCCACTGGTCAGGGAGTGACCCTTTTTAATATGTGCCAATGTACATTAGTGTAAAAAAGAAAAGATGTGGAATGAGAAATGAGCAGAATATTAAAGACAGTGTGTGTGTGTGTGTGTGTGTGTGTGTGTGTGTGTGTGTGTGTGTGAGAGAGAGAGAGAGAGAGAGAGAGAGAGAGAGAGAGAGAGAGACTGAGACTAAATACTGTATGTAGTGCTGAAATGTAAAGCCAACCATTAAGATGATGAGGGGCCATTTCTGTGCTAATGCTAATGTGCTAATGTTCTATTATCTAAGCCTCAAAAGCACTGGGTGGCAGGCAACAGTGTGGTAATAAAGACCCTGTCATAAAAAAGAAAACACTCCACATAAATAATGTACCATATGCTCACTCTCTCTCTCACCGTGAGGAAGTAAAACAGTGTAAGCCTGGGTGACCCTACCAATTTATACACCTATATGTAGAAATAAAAATAGAAGTGTGCTCTTTGTAGGACAACTGCACAGATATATGAATAATACTTTAACAAAAGATGTTGAGAAGTTAAAGCTAAGTTCAAAGTTGAAGTATGTAGTCAACAGCTACATACAAGTAGAAGTTTTTTCTGCATTAGATTGGATGAATGTGATGCATAAGAAGACATTCCAGTTGCACATATTATGCTGGAAGTTTACAGTTACATTTTGCATTGCATTTGACATAGCCATGCCTGATGACATCACATAAAAATGCCTCCAACCATGGGGATTGAGGGCATTGAGGGAATCAGTTAATGAGAGTTAATGAGTTTCAATTAATGGGAAAGTTTTTCCAGGTCTTTCTGGCTCTTAGCAGAGAGAGACTAGAGTCAAACTTGACACAAGAAGCAGATAAAATCATTTTTGTGTCTATAGCGTCTTTGCCTGGATAATCATCAATGCTTCAATGCTCTATCACAATCTTGAAATTAGATTTGATTTTCAAACACTAAGGCCAGCACACTGACTGCTTTTGGTCTCCTTTGTACTTTCTCCCCAATTTGTACCAGACACTATATTTGCTATTAATAGCTTTAAAGGAGAATGGTGATTTTTTTCACATAGATCTCTGTTTCCCGAGGTCACCCACTACTGTCGGTACGAAAACAAACAAAACCAATCGGTTCTACCAAGCTCGAGTTGCTGCAGCCAGCAGCTAGAGCTCCCGGGCAGCTACAGTGCTACACTCTCGGGGTATGAATATGGGGGCTCCCCCAGAGTGTAGCACTGTAGCCAGAATTCTCCTTTAAACTAAGGGTGACTTTTCTAAGATATCTTTCAGGCCCTTTGGGCACAGATGAACACATGATCACACCATATAACACATATGGTGATATATAATATGACATGATATTTGAAGTGGCAGGACAGAGGTTAGCCCATGTCTCTGGCCTCCTATGTGTCATAGCATTATCACAATATTAACACTTAAAGGTGTACCATCACACCAGTGTGATGGGAATGTTGTAAAATGAACATTATAAAGAATATCTGGGTTCATTGAATTCAACATAGAATTTTAGAACCTTGAATTGTTGTGGAACGGAATCTTATGTTAGAATGTTTAGGGATCACATTGGGTTAAGCAAAGACATTTCAAAGCTGATTCATTTTAGGCTACCACACAAGGGAAAATCAGACTGCTTGGCTTGTTTATTGGTCAATAGCCCTCCATGTGATTCCTCAAGACCAGTTTTGAATTAATATGTTACAGCACAGCGGGAGGTTAAATGAACAGGGATCGGCGATGTCTCTGCTGCATGACAATGAAACATCTGCTGCCCCAATGTCCACCACCTCACCAGCACATTGCAATAAACTGAGCTCAGAGCGCGATAGTTTCTCCTGGGGAAAATGAGAGCTGTTTGGGAACAGCAGAGCGGCTATCCTCGGTGATGATGGCTTGATGGTTTTTGCAATTTAATAGGTTTTGCATGAGGTGCTTTAAGCAGTTTTGCTGTTCTGATTACTAACCACTAGTGGGTCCATTAGAATGCAGGAGGAGAGCACAGTTTGAAAACATTCAGTATCATCTTTGCAGAGTGTATCCAATTAATTTCTATCGCACCACTATGATTCCATAACTATAAGACTCTACACTAGGTTTGAAAAATAGCGTTTGTAATCACAACAGTTCTTGACTACAGCTTCCTCTAACTAGTCTGATGTTGATCTTGGCTAACCAACACAATAGAGAGCCTCTGCCTGTTACAGCAAAAAAAACTCATAAAGTGCCTTTAACCAGGGCACACAGATAATATTCTGCAGTCTTTTTTTAACAGACATTAGCGACTAATGATTGACCAAGACCAATGGCTGTGATAGGTATGATCATTGGATAGATCTTTACTATTGTTATATGGACATACAGGTATGTATTTTCTGGTTTTATTTTGTTTAAGTGATGAGTTTTAGACCGATTTAGTGATGGTACTGTATGTAACCTGTGTGTACGCTTTATACAGTATATATATATATATATATATATTGGCCTTTTTTGCCTTTATTCTTACAGGACTGTGAAGTGTGACAGGAAGTAAGAGAGAGAGATGGGGTGGGAAATGACCGCAGGTCAGATTCGAACATGGGTTCCTGTGGGCACTTGGACCCGTACATGGTATAGGCGCTGTGGCCTGTTGTGCTACAGCGCCCCGCTACCTGTGTATACTCTTAACACTAGGTTACGGATAGTGGGCGGCTGACTCCTAACGGAGAAAGAGGGAACATTCTGGAACTGGATTTTTTTTCCAAATCCCCACAAGCTTGACAGACAGAACAGTGATTACTAAGAGATGCATTGACGACTTTCAGTACAGATATCAGACCGGTGAGAAATTATGACTGCGGTGAACTGAATTAAGCATTACCAGGCACTCTCATTTAATTGGAAAAAGTTCATATTATCTGTGGGTGCAAGGTACAATCTTCCTCTACTGAGCAAAAGGCACAAATTCCCTACAAACACGCAAATTCATCATCATTAGGTTTGTCAACACTACTTTCAGAGGTTGAGGCCCCCTGATGAATATTATTCCAGCAGCTTTGCACATGGCTATTTACAGGCAAAGCAAATTAATTACACCTGAGGGTCAAGCCTGATTTTCACGCTTTACACCAGCTTAGTTCTGTAATTGGATCCTGACTGGTGAATTCAATGAAAAATGCAGAGGCGTTCTGTTCCGACTCATTACTTTGCCACTGGGGTTGCAAATTCACTATTTAAAGTATAGGACTGTGTGGCTTCACTTTTTATACATCCCAGTGGGGGCATGAGAAAATGACTGTGAACACTGTTCATAGGAGCAACTTTAGGAGTATCGGTGATTCCAGTACTACTCTCTCCAGGCGGATCACAGGGCTTTCCACCATAGGGATGAGTGACCATTCTAACATTCACAATGTTTTGTAGTTATTAGTCTACAGTATTGAGCGATGGTTGTAAGTGTGCAGCAGTATAGTATATAAACAACAACAACAAGCAATATGTGAAGCATTTCAGACAGGTGCATTGCCACAGTCCAACTGATACAGTAGGTGGCAGCACACAGACTGTGAGAGAGGGGCTAAGAGAGCTAGACCTACAGAGAGAGAGAGAGAGAGAGAGAGAGAGAGAGAGAGAGAGAGAGAGAGAGAGAGAGAGAGAGATGGAGGGAGGGAGGGAGGGAGGGAGACAGAGAGAGAGGGAGAAAGGTGGAGCTGTAAATGATAGATTTCCAGGCCACTGATGAGCACAACCACCACTCACGCTAGATCTGACTCATTTTCTCTTTCACTTGTAAGGCAACACCTCCAATCTCTCGCTTTCTCCCACTCTCTCTCTCTGTCTCACACACTAACACACACACACACACACACACACACACACACACACACACACACACACACACACACACACACACACTGTGAGAGAGTGAGAGGGAAGGACAGGGAGACTACACTCTAGTAAAGGGGGCTTTAAGAACTGCAACACTGCACACCACCATTTATAAATAGTAAAGTGAACATAAGCCCTTCAACCAGTATATATAATCAACCCAGTCCCCAGCATGCAGTCACACTCTCTTTCTCTTTCTCTCTTTCTCTCTCTCTGTCTCCCTTTCTTACACACACACACACACACACACACACACACACACACACAGTACACACACACACACACACACACACACACACACAGAGGCACCGTTCTGCTCTGTCACACTTCTTCATCATCCCCCCACAAGGCGGTAAAGAACAGCTCAAAATGGATTGAGAGAGAGAGAGAGAGAGAGAAAAGAGAGAGAAGGGGGAGGGGACCTGCTGCTGACCTAAGGAAAATGGTGAGGAAGAGGGGGAATGTGAGAGGGAATAGGTGATGGGGTAAAGGAAAATAAATGTTCAGGAAAGAAGGAGATAATGGCAGCTAAAACAAAGAGAACATTAAACAGACTATGCTACAATAAGATTAAGAAAGTAAATTAGAATTAAACAAAGGAGACGCATCATTTCGGCACTATTTTTCCCTTCCATCCCCCTTTTTTCAAATATCTGTGTGTATTGGAGACACTGGCCCTCATGTATCAATCAAACG